>NW_027153900.1:67057-67212 GCF_002600585.1 Cystoisospora suis
CTTTACACCATTGTCTGCTTCATTCCTCCTCCCATCATCTCCCTCACCCTCTTTCTCTGATTCTTCCCTACTTTTCTTCTTCTTGTCTTCTTCCTCGTCTTCCTCCACACCTCCTCCTTCTTCCTCCATACATTCTTCTTCGTCTTCTTTTTCTT
>NW_027153900.1:67441-67970 GCF_002600585.1 Cystoisospora suis
CTCTTCCTCCTCCTGTCCGGCCACTGTCACCACCTGCTCCTCCTGCGCTACTGTTCTTCGCAGCAAGGCGATGGCTGAGCTGCACCTGTTGCTTCTGTTGTTGAAGGAGAAAAGCATGTCTTTGTTCTCTTTCTTGCTCTCGATACACCTTCACGAACGTCTTTCTCTCAGGAAGCGAACAGGTCCAAGGATAAATCAATCTAGCTACAACCATACGATCTGTACATCGCAATAATAAAGCTTCTCCATCATCTCTTACCTTCAGTTCCTTAGCCATGGCAGCAGAAGCACCAAGCATCGTAGCGCCTAGAACGACGAGCTCTCCTCCTTCAGATAGTAAGGACAACTCTTTCCCTTCTTCATCTCCTCCTTCTCCTGCTTCCGCTTGCGTTCTTCTTTTCTCGTGGAGAGTCTCTTTGTTGAGTAATGAATGAGTGTCTAGGGTGTCCTGAGAAGGAGGAGAAGAAGAAGCCGATGTATTCTCTCGTTCCCTCATCATCATGGACCCTATATCAATCTCATCTGTAGT
>NW_027153900.1:68071-68585 GCF_002600585.1 Cystoisospora suis
CAAACTTCTCCCTATCTTGCCGTTCTCGAGTGCGTCGACCCCTCCATCATCGCCATCACGACTAGCAAGAGGGAGGTTCTTTGCCTCTATGCCTTTATCATCTTCTATTGTCTGTAGTACTGATAACTCCCTTCTTTTGACTTGAATTGAAGGCGAATCCTTTTCTTCTATCGGTGGTGTAATGCGAGGATTCTCCACCGGGATGTTCTCATTCTGCTGCTGATGGCTAGTTTCCTTCATGGTAACGGTCTCTTTCAGTGAGGGGATATCACACTGGCAGCACGGTGTATAGACACCTTTGGCTTTCTGAGGTTCTCGGAGAGACCGCATCTGTTGAGCACGAGCTTTCCAGTCAATCAGAATCACGTAGCCATCAGGACAGGCTACAGCGATCACATTCAATAGGGTAGACTCTTCTCGATGGTCAGGTAAAGAAGACTGAGAGGGCGATGAAGATGATGATACGGGTCCGCCGTCGAGACGACGAGAAGAAGAGGAAGACAATGAAGAAGAA
>NW_027153900.1:68610-69439 GCF_002600585.1 Cystoisospora suis
TCTCTTCTTCTATAGATCTCTCTGGATTCCTCGGAGCGTTATTCCCTATGCCAAGGAAAGAAGAAGTATGCTCAGATTTACCCCGATACACTTCTTTCTTAGAGCTGTCTTCTCTCTCACAACGTCTTTCCTCTTGTCTCGTTAGCTCCCCCTGAAGACGTGAGGTGGTATCTCTGGAAGAAATATCAATAGAAGGAGTAATGCGAGACTTGCTCTCTACAGGAGGCATAGAGACACGAAAGACTGCAAAAGGGAATCGAGCTTCGCATCCTCTTAACCCTCCTCCGAAACCTGTCCTAGTACCGATGAGACCTTCTCTCTCCTCTTTTCTCTTCATAATACCCCGCATCAGTGGATGACGTCGGTGTCTCTTTTCTTTTTTCTGTAAAGACAGCGGAAACATTGAGACTGGAGGAAGGAGTGTATGGCTTCGCGGCCACGATACAACCCCCCTACAACAAGGAAAGGGCGATGGGACAAGACTCAAAGGAAGATCGAGCAACAAGCGAAGACTTCTATCGATTTGACAGCTATCTCTGATCAACGGTGGGACTGGAACCCTATTTGGACTGCTAGACAAAGAATGGCGTCCATCAGGAAAGAACTGACCAGGAGGAGAAGAAGTAGAGCAGGGTGTTGTATGAGTGTCATTACACCTCACATTACGACTTTCATCGTAACTCTCTTGATCATTACGATGGTTAGAAATGTCCTGATAATTCACATACTGTCTTCCTTCTGTGGCTTCCCCTTCAAATATCCCTCTCTCCATCTTTCTTTGAATTGTGTTGGAACTCATCTCTCCTTCTTTCTCCTTCTCCTTTTCTTC
>NW_027153900.1:69661-110898 GCF_002600585.1 Cystoisospora suis
CTTCCCCCCCCCCCTCCTCCACCAGTCCCTTGAGTTACGACACAAGTGACGACTAAAGTAAGTTGACCAGGAGACGGATCAATCAAACGGTTAAGTTTCCGGTGTAAAGAAGACGATGAAGACGAGGGGGAAGGAGAAGAAGACTGTGAGGTAGATGAAACAAAAGAAGGTGATGGGTTGCCTGTTCTACTACGTCGAGTAGTGGACGACACTGAACAGGCATTCGATGAAAGAAGGAGAGAAGGAGACAAAGACTGCTTCGAAAGCTCATTGTCAAGGCTATCCAAGAAGAAAGGGTTATAGCAGGAAGTGTCTTCAGGAGTCGAGATGATACGCGGAAAAGCAAAAGACTTCGATCTCCCTTTTTCTTCATCTTCCTTCTCGACACTTTCGGCTAGTGCTGTCGCGATTCTCCAGGTGTCTGTGCACCTTTGAGCACCAAGGGCAATACAAGGTGGATAACTTATCTCTAAAGGCTCAATGCCAGTAAGAAAAACATGACTGCCTTGATGATGGAAGCTACTAGGGCTGTTAGATTCCTTCGTGTGTTCGCCCCCTTCCCCCATGTGTGCTGTCTGTCTATCTGTATCGTTAAGTTGAGACGGAGACTGAGGGGGAGAGCTCGCAGTAAAACTCGGGAGATCGTCTTTCTCTAATGGAGGCAATCCAGCTAGATAAGGAAGTCGATCCATAGAGTGTACGTACACCTCGGAAATATTGAAGTAAGAGAGAAGAGCCGGTTGAGGTGCTTGAAGCATAAAATAGATATACACATGTCCACAACCTGTCGCGACCAAGAGTAGACGATCTTCGTCAAAAAACTGAAGAAACTTCACCGGAGGAAGGGGATGTACCTCTGGAGGCTGTCGATCCTTCTCATACGTGTGTTGCGAGCTCAGAAGAGAAGAACAACATGAAGCAGAAGAAGCAGAGGTAGAAGGTGACGGAAGACGGATAGAGGCATGAAGGACCTTTGTAGGGACATGGTATATATGGAGAAAGTTTCCACATGCCGCCACAAGTGTATCTCCAGCTGTATTGACACAGAAACACTGAAATCCAAAGCCTTTTGCTGATAGGCCAGAAGAAGAGCTTCCTCCTCCAGATGACTTGGAAGTCGGCTTTCCCGGGTCCCTCTTCTTCTCAGGTTTTTTACTATGATTGCTGCCCGATACTTGACTTTCTTCTTCTCTACTTGAATCTATGTCTCTTCCTCCTCGACCCTCCGGAATCTCTTTATTACCACCTAGCTGTTGTTGATGTTCTCCTTCTTCATTCTGCAGTCCGGCACTTGTCTTCCTCTTGTTCATCTCCACCTCACTCGCGCTCTCTCGTAGATCTACGGAAGTGCTTAGACTTCCTGAGCGATCTTCCTCTTCTTTTCCTCTTTCATTCTCTTCTCCATCCACAACAGCATCTTGTCCTTCTGCAGTGTGTCTAGTCTTCAGTTCTTCTCCTGCTGTGTCTGAGACCTTGGGAATCTCGCCTGGCACCCTCACGGCTTGCTCTGTTTCGCAGCTCTCAAGACCACGCTGTACGTACAGCTGAGAGGGTGTCCTCTGAGATGCTGACACACCACTCGAGAAATCAGACGGACTTCCATGACTGGGACCCAGTGAATTCAGACCAATATTCGGGTCTCCCTCAGCGTAAGAAGATGTTTTTTCCTCTTCCTGCCTCTGCCGTTTCTCTGATGGAGAAAGAGAGAGTGGAGAAAAAGAAGACTGTGTTTGTACATTCCTCCCCTGTCCATGCCGAGACCGTAAATCTCTTTGTATCGAAAGCCCTAGTGCAGGTTGTAAGACGAAGTTTCTCAGAATCTTTCTTCTTTCCTGATAGGACCGTAAATCCAGGAACATGAAGTCAAGAAGTATACAGCAATCTAAAACGTCGCGGGAGTGGAGATGTTGCCTTTTCTTGTGCGCAGGACCCCCACCCCCTGCACCCCCCGCATGCAGTGTATTTACACCTGAGATATGTGGGGGGACAAGCTTGAAGAGAATCGTCTCAGGAAGACCTGATCCTTCGCCAGGTGGAAATGTACCGTATCCTCTTCTTAAACACCATGGTGGCATAAAAGAAGAACAAGACAACTCCCGGGAGAAACGATGGACTTTTTCTTGAGTCGCCTCGCCAAGATCTGTTGTGTGGCTCTTCCCCCACGAAGCCGGCCTACAAGAAGTCCTTCCTTCTGTGTCACCAACATGAGGAAAGAGAAAAGAAGGAGGAGGATCTGGAGGAGGCGGAGGAAAGGAACTATCTTCAGAGGGAAGAGCCGAAGCCGATGGTGTATCTTGATGATTAGGTAAAGAACAAGACGCCCGAGGAGATGGAGGTATGCTCATATTGTTAGGATTAGTATCGGACTGAAAACCTGAAGAGTCTTCAGAAGAATCCATTCTGATGAACCGTTCATCTTCCTATGAAATCTTTGAAGAGAGATCCCCGTTTTCCATCACAACCCACGAATAGACATGCGGGCAAGCAAACCAGTTCATATGTATCAGACAAGAAACGCTGCAGAACTCCAGCAGCAGTCTTCCACAAAGTTGCCAACATACGCCCCCCTATATACAAATATATAGGTACAAAAGAATAGATTTACCTGAACGCATACAGAAGGGCTTTTGAGATGGAGGGATCATCTGCTAAGGCATATAGATGGGTCTTCATGACAACGCGTCACAAGATAGCCCATCACGATTGTCTGCAGGATCGCGATTCACAGTACGCGTGGACACATAGTGGTATAGACAACCTCTGTACAAAGAACACTGCGCGTAAAGAAGACGAGTTTGGCAATTCCTCACACCGGTCATGCGTCTCAATGAGAGAAGTCTGTAGCTGAATAGACGAAAAAGAGAGAGCGGAAGAGTGTGAATACATACGTCAAAACGCCTTCTACGTGAATTTGGAAGTCAACTCTTTCAAACAGTAGCTAGTTTATCGAAGGCATTTTGCGGAATAGTGACGTTTAGGAACCCGAAAGGGAAGGAGAAATTAGGGAAAAGCGCAAGACAGGACAAGAAGACAAAAAAAAGAGCGGAGAAGGAATAAGGCGTCCAAAGTACAGAACTACAACGGAAAAACAGATTACGGAGACAAGCTGAAGATCCGGCGGAGTTACAAAGAGTGGATTGAAGAACCTAAACTCCGGTGCGTGCAAACTTCACAGAAAATACGACAACACACCACCAACAAGAATGCCGAAAATGAAAAAGAGGCCGCGAGGGCAGGAGGGCTGCAGCCATTCCCCTATGTGAAGAGGTGTGTCGAAGATTCAGACGAATCGTAAGAACAATGAGGTGCCTCAATCTGGAGGGAAAGTTTCTCCCTGCATGCGATGAAAAAGAGCGCCAGGCCATGCGCGCATGCACTCGTTAACTCCCGGGGCTACCGAGCCAGACGAGTGAACAGATGTTACGTCGGTGCTCGAACTTGAGTTTGACCCTGTCACTTCTCCTCGGTCCCTCTCTCTTTAGATAGGTCCTCATGCGACGCTCCCCTCGCAGTAGGGGGCTGGGTGCAATTCGCTCTGTCATTCTTTTGTCATTCCCGTGCTCACTGATGGAAGATGCGCGGGAGCAGAATCACTTTCAAGTCGAGCAGCGGGGGGCAGTGCTGCTTTGCACAAATTGGGCTCCACTCACTCCAGCACAAATCAGTGAATTCCAAGCGAGAAGCACTCAAAGAAGGCGAGAACAGGATACTCTTTATTGCTGTTACTAGCGAAGCTGTAGGCGAGCATGACTGTGAGCTGAGCCTTGAGTAATACTAGGTGACGACGAGAGAAAAGATGAGCTACTTCGTCGCACGGAGAATTGTTTGGTGATTCAACTAGAAGCTTGCCAAGGGCCGTGCTGAATTCGTGAGTGTTTTGGACAGTGCTCTCCACAATAAAGGTGGGACAGTTAATGGCTGCCAGCATCCCTGCTTTTTTGTTGGCGAAGAAACTGCTTTCAAGGACTCCCCTTCGAAGAGAGGCGCCTCTCCTAGTTGAGGCTGTCCTGTTCGTTTCGAGAACGAGCGCGGACCTTGCGAGGCCATTGGGGGTCTGACACTTCTCGCGGACAGGCCGCTGACACCGCCCGTACCCGCGCACCTTTAGCCCGTTCTTGGCGGAAGTGTACCGGCACCACGGCTTTTCTCATCTCCATCTTTTTCTTTTTTCGTGCCCTTACCTCGCGCTCCTGACGATTCTCGACGTCTCCTCTTTTCTTCTCGGCTATCCCGGCGACGGGAACTCCTCCCGGGCACGGGCCGGTTGCCCGTCAAAGACAGCTGGTGGACGTTTGTAGCCGGATTGAACGCAGCCAGGCAGAGACGCTGCGAGTCCCCCAGAATGGAATGACAGGAGGCAGAGCACCCGGTGCCTTTGCAAACAGTCACGGGAAGCCGCTGGGACATGGACATTCCCGGGTGCCCCACATTCCCGGACCATTTGCCTGGAGTACTCTTGACAGATCACCATGCCTCCTCAAAATCAGTGAGGTCTTTAACTGTAAAGGTGTGCCACCGAATATCATGCCAGTAAAGTGTTCGTCGCCACCCTCCAGCAGCGTGAGAGCACGCTCAGTGGAGGGGCGTAGATTGTCCCGAGGTGCTCGAAAATCAGTGCACTTTGTTCTGGACATCAGAGAAGCAACCGATTTCATAACACGCAGTGCGCTTTCTACCGAAGTCCAGACCCATTCCAATTAGATCGTCGGGGACTGACTTTTGGCATATAGACACCAGGTACGGTCACGAACCAAGAAGGGTTTCGTCCCTACGACCCTGAAAGCAAACCGGCAAACTGCAGAGAGGGGACTGTGTGGAACGTACCCTCGGTCACTCACTGTGACTCGTAAGAGGGTTTGAAACGGAGAGTAAGAGACTCGCAGACGCCATTTGATGACTACGACGGCCTATCATCGTTAAACTCCTCGCAGACCGTCCAGCGAGTGCTGTGGAGCTTCCATAACGTCAGAAATCAACAAGACCCCTAGTTCCGCGGACAGTCGGTTGGCGTAACGCTGCTATCCCCACTCATAAAGAACAATGAGGACGCCATGCGCCGTAGTACGCTTCGCGTCACCTAACTGCCTCTCCTCGTCAGGTGTCTCCGATGCACGGACGCTGCCTTGGCCGGACGCTCCAAACACTCGTATGTTGATCCGGGGGGCTGACGAGAATCCCGGCCCGAGTCCTCGAGTGTTTTTGTGCACCGTAACATCCCGTCCTGCCGCGCACTGTTAGAGCCATGCGCAGCAACGGCATAGAGGATAGCAGCGCGAGTTGCCACCCCAAGTAGAGGAGTGTTCGGTTCTCTCCTCTTACGACATACCAAAAATTCCTTCGTAGAGAAAAGACGCGTCCACACTAGGACTCAAAACTCTTGTAAGGGCCCTGCCAACGGGAAGTACTATTCGCGAAGGCCACGGTATGCGGGTGCTCTTCGGGGCCAGCCGCTGGCGTCGCAGATATTGAGAACCAAGCACGGAAATGCAGCTGTCCGCCCTGTCCCGAACCGTCACTCGGAATGCCCCCCTTCTAGGAGTAGCTCCCTCGCCGCCACAACGCTTTTCTTTCTGCAGTATCTTCAGGTTGGGAAACATTACGGTTGCTCCGGTAGGTACGGCAGGGGCTCCTGGAATGAGGGGAACACACTGCTTCTCACCGATTATCAGAGTTGAAAGTGGTCACCACTCGCTTTCATGCCGCGGCCGGAGCGACGGCTTCACGTGTCGTTAAGTGTTGGAAGCTACACACTCGCGCCCGTGTCTGAGCCAACTGGGAAGAATGGAAGATACAGAAGCCTGCATGCTTGCTTGGATGCCAGGAATACTTCTAAGTATACAAGGGGGCTCCAGACAGTAAAAGGCGACGGACCCGCAAGTAGAAAGAACATGCCCGTGCTCGAGAAACGGAGATAAAGCGACCTGCACCGTTGACTTTTTTACTGCAGAACAAGCGTGCTCACACGGACACATGCGCCAGAATAACATCGCGTTCTCCAGAAATGGATGTAGCTTCTCGGATGATGGAGCGCTATCTAAGAAAGTCGAAGTGACTGTGATGTAAAAAACCGCTTGCTGCAAACTCTCTTCACATTCGCTCAAGTTGCAAACGATGCTGGAACCATGGTAGTCGTGGACAATGCTGATGAGCAGCTGTCTACTTTCCAACGTAGTTTATGTGTGTCGAAGCCGGCCCCCGTCCTGCCAGACCAACACCGGACAAAACTCCCCAACGATGACTAAAGAGGTTCCCTCCTGGGCGCCGCCGGTTGCTGCCAAGAGAGGCGGGGTGGTGTCCTTCAGGAGCCAAGGCGGAGCAATACGGAGTCGTGTTGCGACAACTCACCTTTCTCTCGTTTTCTATGCAGCAGGGAGAGGAGTCAGATCAATGATAATTCATTTAGAGAAGACCGGCCGCTTTTCCCATTAGCAGAGAGCAGCGAAACTGCTGGGTCTTTTCGACACACTCTTTAACCCTCGAGCAGTACGCTGTAGGTTCGGGTCGATGGCTTCACTCACGGGGAAGTAGCTGTCTCTCCATCCCATGGTGTATTCAAGGAATGAAGTGTGACGAAGCTCCTTGTTGTTCAAGTATGCCGGTGCCACGCGAGTTTTTCCTTTCATGTGCGCATCTCTTTTCTAACTTCGAGTGATGCTTTGTTATTCTTCGGAATTCACGATCATAGCTGTTGGTTAGTCAAGCAACGGATCCGGAAAGAGCAAGCCCCGCCACTTCACCGGGATGCCCTTTGGAAGGTTGAGACCGAGGTTTTCAGAAGTCCTTCTGGAAAACCCTCCTTCTAGGAAAACTTCGCTTCTATCGCGAGCCCACCCTGCCACGTACCGGGCGAGGGAGAAGGGAGTGCAGCTCCCTCAACGGCTTTCGGATGAATGTCGGGCAGAACAAGGAGTCCGCCAAGCCACACGACGACTTACCAAGTTTCATCTTTGCGTGCGCTTTTTCGAAAGATGATAAAGTCGGCTGATATCAGAAAGAGACGGAGTCACAGGTTTTTTTCTTCGTCGTCTCTGTGTTCTCCTGGGTGGCATAGCAAAGTCTGGCTACTCCGTTCATTTCCGAGAACGTATGCAAGTTTAAATTTCCCGCCCTCTCTTTCTTCCTTTCTTCGTTCTTCCGTTATCTTGCCTTCTTTCTTCCCTCTCCTTCCTCTGTCTCTTTCCTTTCCGGCGAGGCTCTCCTCGGCTCGCCTGATATGACCGGCAGCCACGGCGTGCCCCGCCTGCGTGCAAACAAACATACTAGAGCGACTATGTAGACCCGCAAAACTGAAGGCTTTCGCTGTTTTTTTCTATCGGTGTTCAGCTGATCACAAGCAACAAGCCACATGACCGCGCTGTACATACAGCTCTTCACCGAATTCTGTATATAGGTAGACGTATGTCAGCTTCATGAGGGTCCCCCGCCTATGGCTTTTTGTATTACGCAGGACTCAGTAGTGCAACAGAGGAGTCTCATTCTGTCCCCTCTAAGTATAGCATGGTGTATTTTTTCCGGGCTTTGTGGCGTTTCCCCCAACCCGGTTTAGTCTATCCTTTTTTGTACAACTCCTTCCATACCTTGGTTCACGAAGTATACAGGTGTCTTCCTTTGTAGGGATTGCGGCGGGTCAAGAATATCTTTGCTTTCCTATGGTTTCGGGTGTACGTACATCCTTTCAACTTTTTTGCTTATCAACCTATTTTTACCCTCATTTGCAGAGGTCACCGTCTTTTCGTTTCCTGGCGCCGCTCTTTTTTACATCATTCCTTTTCCACTTTTTTCACTCTTTGATTTGTATGTAGATATATAGATATATATATATGTCTATACATATAGACATATCTATATATCTACATATATGTATATACATGTAGATATATATATATATACATAAATCTACATATATGTATATACATGTAGATATATATATATATACATACACGTATCTATATATATATATATATACATATATAAGCACGTTGCGTACTTTTATAGTATCTCCATACACCCACATATACATATGTATATATATGTATATATATACCCGTATACGCACGCGTATATCTAGCCACGTCCGCAAACATATACATATGTATATATATGTAGATACATCTTCGCATGCTATACATATATGTGAGTCTTTGGTCTTCTGCGTTTTTTTTTTTCCTCCTGCGAAGGACCTTTTTTTGTATTTTTGTCTCCACAATGATAACCGCCTACGAGTTTGTAAAGGCGTGGTATGACAAAAGACAGCAGAAGAAAGCGAAATCGATTTATGTTGTATCGAACTATGATGCCCAAACCGATGCAGCGCTTGCACGTGGGGTGCTTCGAAGGGGAGCTGGGGGAGGAGGTGGAGGAGAAGAAAGAAAAGCATCATCACGTTTTCATCATCAGTCTCATCATCCTTCTTTCTTGGGTGTATCTACACTTAATGACAATGGTGTGATGTCTCCTATCCCAGTCCGTCTTTCTTCTTCAGATCCTGATAGGAAAAAAAGACTAGAGGAAGAAGAGGAGAACAAGAATTATCTTCTCTCCCCTGCAGGGTCTTCTGTGATTCCTCTCGATGAGCATCACAAGAAGAAGGATGGAAAAGATGAAGAGATTTCATCTTGTGACCGTCGTGGAGGTTGCCATTCGTCTTCGTCTTTCTTTCATCAAAGTATGAAAGAAACAGGAGTGATAGAATGCGGAGGAAGAGAAGAAGGTGGTGGAGGAGAAAGAGATACAATGCTATCTCATCCTGTAGCTCAATCCTTTCATGATGAAGTTCATCTGGAAAGTCCTCTCCCATCGGTAACTAGACAAGAGTCATACCCTTCTCCATCGCGTCCTTCTCCTCCCCGTCTTCTTAGCGGAACGACTGATCGCCATTCTTCCTCGTCTTTCTCCCCTGAGAAACCTTCACACACGGGCGAGGAAAAGAAGAAGGAAGAAAAGAACAGCAATCATGAAGAAGATGATCAAAATGGTGAGGATGACGAGGTGACTAAACACACCTTGCCTTCTCCTCCTTGTTCTGCGTCTTTTCCTTCCAAGAAGAAGAAGAAAGTGTTTTCTCTTCATCATTTGTTAAGCAAAGGAACTTTTCTCTCAAGAAGAGAACGAGGGTGCGAAGGAGGAGAGATCGAGGGGAGTCGCTTCTATAATCCATCAGGAGATTATGAAGACACCCGTGTATCGTTTTTGGAAGGTCATCGAGGGAAAGGCAACGGTGTACGTACAGCGAAGTATTCGGTATGGTCTTTTCTTCCCTTAGTGCTTTTGTATCAAGTTGAACGTTTAAGTAACTGTTACTTTCTCTTATGTGCCTTTCTCCAGATGGTTCGTGAAATCTCGCCAACAGGGGGGGTCCCTGTGAAACTTGTGTCGGTGGGAATCATTTTCGGGATTTCCATCATCAAAGAATTCTTTGAGGACCTTGGAAGACACCGTTCGGATAAACGCGAGAATGGGGCGCTCATCCATGTCTTTGAGAAGGGCGTTCTGAAAGAGAAGAAGTGGAAAGACGTCGTCCCTGGAGATGTTGTTAAAGTGACGGCAGGAGAATACTTTCCCGCGGATCTAGTCCTCCTAAACTGCTCACATGAGTTCGGCATCTGTAGTGTAGAGACAAAGAATGTCGATGGAGAATCCAATGTGAAATCCAAGTTTGCTATACCCCAAGTTCTTCAATACTTTCGAAATGATCAGGAGGCGGGAACGACGAAAATTGAAGTCATATGCGAACCTCCTAATGATGATCTAACCAAGTTCACTGGAAAGATTCTCGTCCCCCCTCTCTACTATCATCAAGAGAAGAGCAAGGAGGAGGAGGACAAGGAGGATGAGGTAGGTCAAAGGAATGTGATTGAGGATGATCATGAAAGCGGTGAAGGTAGGGATGGAGGAGACTGGAAAGGGCAAGAAGAAGAGGGACAGAAATCATGTGGAGAAGATAAGAGAAGAAGAGACAGTAGAGGGGAAAGAGGGAGAGGAAGACAACCACAACAACAGAAGAGTCAAGATGGAGAAGGAACGAAGGATCAGAATGGATGCAGGAGAACTAGCAATAGCAGTAGTAGTAGTAGTTATGTTGCGCCTGATGAACCTAGAGAAGAGATTCCCTTAAGTTACAAACAGCTTCTTCTACGGGGGACATCTGTCGTTGAAACCCAATGGGTCTATGGCCTTGTTGTCTACTGCGGTGAGTCCTGTCCGTCCTTATCAAAGAAGACCTTCTTTGACATTTGGAGTGATCTCCCCTTCTTGTTCTCTTTCCTCGGTCACATACACCAGGAGATGTATGTGTATCTACATGTATATGTATGATTGTTGAGGGGGTATCAGTTTATATATATATATAGAGAGAGGAATGTAGTAGTTTTGATTGTGTCTTAGCCTGTGAATTCATCTCATAGGCTCTGGACTTCTTGTCTGCTGAGTGTTTTGCATCAGGCAAGTATCTATTACGGCTGCTTTCTTTCTCAGTCTCATCTTCACCTGACTTCGTATCGTTTTCGACCATCCATCTCTTATTGTGTTGTAGTTAGACATATAGATGATACACATATAGACAGATATTAGATTGGGAGACAGGTACATAGATAGATAGATAGATGATAGATCTCTCATAGAAATTCATCTCTGTTTCTTTTTCTTCTTCATGCATGTCTTCCTTTTCATGTCCCAACAAGACTTCCTCGTTCTTTTCTCTTCGAACTCCTCTTCCTCTGATCCTTCTTTTTCTTCTCAAGAGAGTATCGGTCTTTTCCTTCCATTGAAGTTCATATCATTGTGATGCCCATATCGTCTCTCTCTCTCTCTTTTGCTTATGTATCTGTATCTTCCTTTATCTATCCATGTATGCATCTCTATCTTTCTTCTTTTCTTTCTTTGTTTCCTCTGTTTCTGTCTTTCCTTCTCAGGTCACCATACACGCTTGATGAAGAACGGCAGCGTAGAAGCTCGGCAGAAGTGGTCTCGATTAGAGAAGATCTATAATAATCATGTTATCCTTCTTGTAATTATTCAAGTTCTTTCCGTTATCATTCTTTGTGCCTACGGCATTCCATGGCTAGAAGTGACGGGGTATAACTCCTACTATCTTGATTTTGACGAAGATAAAGGCTCTGCCTACTACTTCGCAGTGAACTTTGGAACAAGCTTTCTTCATATGTCAGGCTTTGTTCCTATGGATCTCTATATGCTATGGGAGTTATCAAGGATGTTGCATGGCCTCTTCATCTATTTTGATCGTCTTCTAGTCTCCCCTGAGAATCAAGTTCGATCAAGTAGTCATGCTAGTCATGTAAGTGAGTTCATCTTCTTCTTGTTCCTCTTCTTCAGTGGAGACAAAAAGAAGAAAAACAGTTCAAGAGTCAAGATGAAGGGTGAAATGGCAGTGGTGATGATGTAGATAGAAAGTGTCATGTGAAGGTTCTTTCTTGAACTCTCCTTTAAAGTGTGAAAGAGAGGGAGTGAGATATGTGTGAAAACACAAAAGGAGGGTAGTAGGAGGTTGAATATGAAGACAGATATAGACGTGTATTAGTAGCATCACGATCGTGTGTATAGCTACCTAGATACGGAGCGTTTACACCATGTATAGACACATTTACAGGTCGTATCCGAGCCTATGTCTTCCTTCCGGTGTTTCTGGATTCTCGCTCTTCTTTTCTTCGTCAGCTCAATCGCATTAGGAGTAGAACACATCAATATCTTCAGTGCCTTGGTCTTCCTCGTCTTCTTTCCCTCACACTCACACTAAGGCTGTCTATCATTCATTCTACTCCCATAACCCTCCGAAATCCCATCTCCTTGTTTCCTCAATGATAGAACTTCACTTCCTCTTTCGCCTTCTTCTCTCTCTTTCTTCTTTTTCCCTACATATCTGTCTCCCTGTCTCTCTTTTATTCTCTTTGTGCGTTTCTGTGTCTATGGTGTGTTTGTTTGTTGGCATTCAGCTGGTAGAAGAGATGGGGAGTATCACACACATCTATTCGGATAAGACAGGGACGTTAACAAAGAATGTGATGCAGCTGCAGTGTATAGGCCTAGGAACGACAAATGAGTTCGGTCTAGATGAATGGTGTAGAACAAAGTCTGATGCTGTCACTCGAGATGCAGACCATCGTGCTTCTCTTCATCAGGTACGAGACGAAAAGAAGAATCACCCCCTCATGTATGATAATTTATCTACCTTCCATCTCCATAGATCTTCTACGTATCTACATACAGCTCAATAGAACAAGAAGAAGATGCTAGCTAGAGAATGATAGATTCATATAAAGGTCTGATAAGATAGAAAGGAACAGGAGTCGGTGGCGGAGAGAAAGAGAAAGACCAGACAACTTGAGCTCATGGATAAATCATCTGGTAACGGGGAGAAGAGTGAACCGGCTCGTGGTGGGGGGTTTCTGTCTTGTCTTCTAGTAGTAGTAGAGGTAGACGGAGGGCTTCTCGTCAGTCTCTGTGTAGATGTATGCAAATGTAAGAGTTCTTTCTTCATGGTATATGTATATATATATATGTGTATATTTATGCCCCCCACTCTCGATACACGCCACGATACCTCCTTTCTTTCATTAGAGTTTGGATAACCTCGGGAATCCTTTTTACTTTCTACGTTTTCAGCTAAGTGCGCGTTGTGTCCGTTGTGTCACTACTACTACTACCATTATGACTCTTACCCGGTTTCTCGGGTGTATGTACACTTGCTTTCTTAGCCGACATCCCTCCACGTGATTCGTTTTTAATTACACCTCCTTCTCACATATCAGTCAGGGTCTCCCTTTCCTCCAGCGTACCCCTACCACCGTCCCTCTCATTCTTTATCTCTCTTTCGATCTATCTCTCCATCTTTCGGGCGTCTCCTGTTTTCTCTTCTTTCTCCTGTCTTTTTTTTGTCTGTCTCGCCTCTTTATCTTATCGTTCACGTGTTGTCTTTCTTCTCTTCTCTTGCTTCAGTTACGAACAGGTACAGAACGTTTTCGTTCAGCTTCTGCCTCAAAGACTGCCATAGAGGGGGAAGATTCTGTTTTCTCTTCTTCGTGCTGCGGCTATCAGGAGTCAGCGACCTCAGGCAGTGCGGCTGGTGAGTTGCCTTTTGAAAACACACCCTCTTTTCTTCCTATGAGGGAAAAGAAGAAGCACTTCTTTCTATGCCAGGACTCAGGTCCCTATGTGAGCTTGAATCGAGACGAGATCGCCAGTTTTCTTGAGAATCTCAACCCTGAAGCGAGAACTCGCTTTGGCTATTTTCTTCTTGTCCTAGGCTTATGTCATACAGTCTTAGTTCGCTCTTCTTCTTCTGCTGGTTCTCTGACTACGGAGGAAGACGGAGAAGACGGAGATAGTACGGTAGACGATCTTGGGAAGCAAAGACAAACGAACGCGAAGAAGAAGAAGATGAAGAGGAATGACGACACAAGTCATAAGGTATTTAGCGGAGGAGAAAGGAGAATGAGAGGAAGAGAGAAAGGGGACCAAGAGGAGAAGGTCTCGTTTTTGAAGAGAGGGCAGAGTCTCTTGTGTTGGTCTAGGTTTTGTAGTAACCGAAGAGGAAAGGTGGATGACGAGAAGGCGGGGAGGAAGAGGCTCCTGGCAACCCCTACGTTTCTTCAAGCAAGTCGCAACGACGAGAAGAAGACGAAAGATGATGTAGAGGAGGAGATGAAGAATCTCTATGAAGCTGAGAAAGATGAGAAGGAAAAAGATGGAGTTGTTATGAATGGACAGATCAGCAACATGAGGAAGAATGACGAAGGAAGAGACGAGACAGCAAATAGGAAGAAAGAAGCGGAAGAAGATGGGTCAGAGAAGAAGAGGTTGAAAGCAGGTTCAACGCTATTTAGACCAACAAAGAAATGGAGAGATCAAGCGTCAGGCCTCTTCTTCCGAAACTATAATGAGAAGGAAAGGAATGAATATCATTACGATGCAGCATCTCCAGATGAATTAGCTCTTGTGTCGACAGCTCGTTATCTCGGACTCGAATTCTCTTCAAGACCTAGTCTTCTTGAAGTTGAAGTGAACTTCACATCCACAATCATTTCTGAAGTCTTTTTAACTCCTTCTCAAGCTAATGCTGTTCGTCGTTGTTTTCTACCAAAGAATTCCAAGAGTCATCCTCAAAGACCAGACAAAAGAACAACTGCAGGAGGGGGAGATGCTCTTAATTCTAGTGTTCTTCCGGTTCTCCCCGGTTCCGATGCAGGAGCAGTAGTAGTAGTGGGGGCAGGTGTACATACACCTGAGAAGGATGATAAGGGACAAGAACAAGACAAGAAAGGTAGTTGCAATCATACGGAGAATCAACTTACAAATGGAGATGGAGAGAAGGGATATACCCAGACGTTTTCATCTTCTTGCTTTCATGATGAAGACGACGCAGTTCCTGTGATCACTTATGGACTTCTAGATGTTTTAGAGTTCGATTTCGTGCGAAAACGGATGTCTGTTATTACAAGGTGTCCATACACCGGACAGATTCTCCTTCTCACAAAGGGCGCAGATACGTCCATGATGCAGGTCAGTACAACAACTGAAAGATAAAGGCTTCACAGAGAGAGAGAAAAGGAGAGAGAGAGAATGACGAGATCTTCTTTTCTTTTCTTCATCGCCTTTTTTCTTCATCTGTATTTTTTCCTCTTCTTTTTGTTCTCTCTTCTTTCTTGTCTAGCTAGAAACACATGGTCAGACAAAGGTCAACACGACGGTCTCGTCCTGTTTCTGTTCTGTCTCGTCTCGTTTTCTTTTCTTCTTCTTTGGCTCACTTTGTTTTAGAAACTTTCGATCACCTAAACCTGAAGCGTCCTGGTTGTGGTGCTTTTTCTCTCGTTCTACTTAGCAATCTTCTCCAACTATTTTCCTCTTCTTCACTGCATCGCTCTTCTTCTTTCATTTGTAGGTCGAGGCCGCCTTTACCCGTCATTCTGTCTCTGTCGGGGTTTCTCTCTTTTGTATCCTCTCTTTTTCTCTCCTCTTCTTTCGTCTCTTCTTCGCTCCTCCTGTCTTCAATGCTACTATCTGACATATCTATCATCCTATAGATAGACAGATAGATAGATAAGGGCGACTGAAGGCTTGCTAGTTTGCCTGGAAGAGAGGGGTTTTCTGTATGAGTATGACGGTATGAGGCATCAATATGAATGTATGTACGTGTGCATGTATATAGGTATGAATATGTATTTGTATCTATGCATGTGTGTATATGTATGAACATGTATCTATGTCTTACAGGTCGCCGCGTCAGGTCAAGACCAGCAGCTTGATGCGATAGAGGCTCAGCTGAGAGACTTTTCATCTTCTGGTTTGCGTACTTTAGTCATGGGGTATCGCATTTTAGAAGAGGCTGAATACAATGCATTCCATCGTGCCTTCGTACAAGCTCAGCAGCTAATAGGAGACGGCGCAGATCAGGATGAGGCTGTGAGAGAAGCTGTCTGCTCTGTCGAGGTTAACCTCATTATTGTTGGGTGTACGGGGATTGAAGATAAACTTCAAGATGAAGTAGAAGATGTAAGTCATCATTCATTCATTGCGAGAAAGATTTCTTTCTTTCTACACAAATATCTGTCTCTTTTTTCAGTTAGGTCCAGAATCAGGTCGTCTGCTTCTTCTTCCTCGTTTTCTTGCAAGTGTTGGTTCAATTTCTATATCGTTGGGGAGACAGTCGGGGATTCTTGGAGGTTTAGAGAGTGAGCTCCTGAATGGAAGGGAGGGAGAAGCAACATAGATAGATAGATAAAGACAGCAGGTAGATACAGAGATAGATAGATATCTGCATAGATCAAAGGTAGACGGAAAGATAGATTGAAGACCGGTAGCTAGATAGCTCAAGATGGCTGAAGTTTGTACAGTAGTAAAGTAGAAGAGAATGGTACGTTGTGAGGGAGACTGATCGCTCTTTTCGCGTGGTGTGTATTAGCATAGTATAGGAGGAGTGTCCCCTGTTCATTTGTTTTGCATCGTTCTTCTCATCATGATCTACACATGCGTTGTTATCTATTCTTCTCTAAGTGTTACATAGATGTATGCTGGGTGCTGTCGTCGTTGTCGAGGGAGGCAGGGAGCGTGTAGACGGTGTGAGATTTCTGCATGCAGTGCACTTGTCTTCTCGTCGAGCCAGACCGGAGAGCTTCCTTCCAGATGTCTCGATATTCAGCTATTATCCTCTCAACTGAATGGTCTTCTTTTTTTCTGTCCTTGGCTTTGCTTTTCATTCTTCACTAGGTTCATGTTGTCTCTGCTTCCTTTGCACTGCCTGCACTTGAATGAACCAGATGTATCGATGATGTATGAAGATGTGTGTATCTATACATGTATATTTGTATCTAGGTATGTGTCTATGTATCTATGTATGTATCTCTTCGCATGTCTCTACTCATTTATCTACATATCCTGCCATATCTCTCCTCCTGTGTTTCTCCATGAAGATCATAGCACAGAAGACATCTTTTCTTTCTCTCTTTTTTATCTTTTCTTCGTTCTTTCTTTCTTTCTTTCTTTCCTTTTCATCTGTATGGCTTCTTCAGGTCATCAAAGATATGAAAGATGCGGGTATAGCCTTATGGGTGTTAACAGGAGATAAACTGGAGACAGCGATCAACATTGGCTATTCGACAAATCTCCTTCATCAGAACTGTTACAACGCGATTATTGACGGAGAGACGAGCCAAGATGTCTGCGACCAAATCGAAAGACATCAAGGCAACTGCAACGTGGGAAGACTTATCGGCAGGCGTAGTCGTCGTCGGCCTCGTAGAGATAAAAAAGCAGGCGGAGGAGGAGGAGGAGAAACAGGGGGAAAGGACAAGACGATGTGTGCCCCGTTCTTTTGTCGAGGAAGAAGATCGAGATCAAGAAAAAGAAGCGGAAGTATATGGTGGGATGAAATCGCTTGGAAAGAATTGGGTCTCTCGCCCGCTGAAGATGTTCAGGTAAAGAAGATGCCCAGCTCAAGGAGTGCAGGTCTTTCCTCTCTCTTTCTTTCTTTGTCTTGAATAATCGTCTGGGGATGATGTTGGCTGACTGGAAGGCAGTCAGACGTCTTTAGGATGTAGGAAGGGATGTGTGTGTGAACAGGCATGTAGGAGAAGAAGAGATTTCATCCACCCGAGAAATCTCTCCCTTCCGTGCATGCAAGTCAAGTTCAGTGGACCTGCATTGGGGAGGATTTCATCACTCTCCTCTTTCCTTCTCTTTTTCAATCTGTCCCGACTTATTTCATATCTAGATATCCCTGCTGATCAACAGAAGTCCGGGTGTGAGTCCGTACGTAGCGCGCAAGCTGTCCGTTAAAAATTGTATTCTGTACTTGTATAGAAAGCGGGTGTTTGGATGAGATTCTTTCGCTCTTCTCGTTCGTCAGTCTCTCCAAATTGCCGGTTAGGTCTTCATTGTTCCACATGAATCATCTTCTCTTCAGCTGCACTAGAAAACAGATGCTTTCTGTGGATCTCTCTGCTATACATAATGCCTATGCGTATTTATATACATGCATATATGTATATGTGTGGGGTACAGGGCAGTAGATAGTTTGATTAGTGATTCGAGTGAAAAACAGCGAAGTCCCCATGAAGCATATGGAGAAGGGTCCTTATGTATGTACACACATATATATCCATCTGTATGCACATGTCCTTCAGAGACGATGCAAATATATAGATTCATATACAACTCCCTACATACGTACGTGCGAAGATTTGCAGTGGTGTGCCTGTGCGGTGTATGTACAGTCTGCTCTGAATTTTCTTAACGTTCATGAAGTCACACATTGAGTGGCTCTTGAAATACACGGAGTCGTCCTCTTTATCTATCCATCTTGGATGCCAAGTCTTCTTCTGTTTCCACCTTTCTTTCTTTCCTTCTTTTCTTCGTTCTCTTTCATTTTCTCTCGGTGCGCTCTTCGTCTTGAGAGAAGTTTCTTTCTTCCTGTTCTTCTTCGTCGTTTCACATTTCTTTTTCTTCTGTTTCTATACATTTTTTCTTTTTCTTTTGTTTAGTTACAACAACTTCTGGAAGAGCAGATGCGCCAGCTGGAAGAACATGCAAGTGACGAAGAACGTCAGGCGGGTGGAGATCGTCCATATGGGCTAGGTCGAAGAGAGAGAGATCGTGGAAGAGAAGAAGAAGGAGAAACAGATGACGAAAGAAGCCAGGAAAGAAAGAGGAGTGAAGACTTACCACCCCCTCTTGTTTTACGTGATTCATCTATTCGTATTACAGTTACAGATGAAGCTGCAAGTACACCTAGATCTGTGTATGGCCCTTCTCAATCGGGTGGTGATCCATCATCTCACCCATATCCCCCATCTCCTTCTCCTCCTGTTCTTCCTTTGAAGCATTCGGTCTCATCTGGACCTTGTGTTGTTAACGTGGTGCCACCTTCGAGTATTCTAGTAGACAATACACCGAGGGGACAGCTCCCCCCTTGTCATCATGCTTCTTTGTCGCAACCTTTTTCACATAGGAAAAGTAAAAGAGAAACAGAATTTCTTCCAGGAGGACGTCGTCACTCTCATTCTCTTCTTCGCGACCAGCCCCCCCGCCAGGGGGAAGTCGCATTGAATGGAGAAGAGAGCAACTCTTTTTCTTACCATTATATCAAAGGAGAAGGAAGTGGTGGTCTCGGTGGGTGTTCACTAGAGATTCCAAAGACAGGAAGACCAGGAGGAGGACAGCTTCTCTATCATCCTCGCCCTCATAACACAGATAGTCATGCCTCTCTTCTTAGTACGACAACGCATAAGTCTTCTTTAGATGTTCCTTTACCAGCGGAGTTAGGAGAGAGAAGATGTATCAGTAGTTCACCTCGAAGATCAAGAGGGTCTGTGCCTGAAGGTGTCCCGATTATAACGCGAGAAGATCTTGAAAAGGTACCTCAAGAAGGAGAGCCTCTTTCGTTCATTTGCACTACTCCTTGTGATCAGCTTGATGTAGCGCTTTCTCATACATGTATAGATCTCTCTCTCGGTGCGGTGCGAATGGTCGTATGGATAGATGTGGATGTATGCTTCGATACCCGCTTGACAAGATAGAGTTGGAAGGTCACTTGCCGTGGAAGGCCTACGTTTTTTCTACTGTAGAGAAATACGTGTGGATGTATGTAAGAATACATGTATGGATGTCTGTACCTGTATCTCCGTGACCCTGTAGTTCTTTTCTCTTACATGCTTACTTGTAGTGGGCTCTAGAGTGAGTGTCTTCCTACTGCTACTACTATCAGCATGAAAACTGGAGAGATCTCTTATCTTTTGTCTCCTCCGTCGTGCTTCAATACATAACAGCAGTGTTAGCTAGCTATCTCCACACAATCTAGAGATTTCGGGAGTGACGTCGTACCAACATAGTGTGGGTCACTGTCTCTGTATGTTCCGCCGCATGGCCTCTCTTGTTAGTACCTCACCCAGGGCGTAGAGAGAGGGACCCGTAGCTATGCATCAATCACTCGTTTCCCGAATGGTGTATGAACCAATGGTGTAAATCGTGTATGGGCAACGGTATATCTATCTTCAGTGTAGATCGGTAGACAGATAGATATACCCCACGTTGTGTCCACCTCTCTAACCTTTCCATGTGTTTTTCTTTAGTCCTTCTTTCGATATTCTATGTATCTATCTCTTTGTGTATTGCTTTTTATCTATGTATCATCTCTATGTGTGCCTAGTCGCGGGACGTTGTCGCGCAGTTTCCCGAGAGAGAAACGGGTCGTACATGCACATTGCGTTTGTTCTGTCTGAAGGCCGTAGTAGCTCATATCCATACAGAATCCATCCAATGAGAGTCATGTGGAGACATTCTGTGTTTAACTTTCTCCAGTCCTTTTGTTTGCTTTTCGTCTACGTGTCTATGTGTCTTTCTTCTTCAGCAAATCAAAGAGGCCTACGTAGAGCGGCGTTCACGTCTTCGTAATAGTATCTTGCCTGTCTTGCCACTGGTACGTAAGAAAGTTGACTCGACGTTTGTGAAGGCTAATCGCGTTATCGAAAAGAATGCCTTAGCTGCAGAACTCGGAGCAGGTGATTCTTTGTCGGGCGTCTACGGTGGAGGAGGAGGAACTGGGGGGAAGAAGGGGACGCCTGGTGCGAGTGATATGGGAGAAGATGTTGAGAATGATATGCCAACTAGAAGAGGAGAAAGAAATGAACAGGAGGAGAGTGATATGAATGAGAAAGGAGATCGAGAAGAAGGAAGAAGCTTCTCATCTTCCTCGAGTAGAACAGATAGGAGAGAAGCATCGACAAGAGGAAAAGAAGGAGGGGGAAAAGGACGAGGGAGTTTTGCACAACAGGTGAACTTTCTGGAGTATTCTGAGTTTTGTATTACCATCACAGGTGCCGCATTACAGAAGGTAGTAGAGAATCATTATCTTCAGTTCAAATTCTATTGTCTATGCCGACATGCAGCAGCTTTAATAGCCTGTCGAGTTACTCCAAAACAGAAAGCTCTTCTTGTGAAACAGAATTCTGCTTTTAATCCACGAGGGACGTCGTTAGCTATAGGTGATGGTGCGAATGATGTGCCAATGATTCTAGCGGCTGATGTGGGTGTTGGCGTTGTTGGTAAGGAGGGTCTACAAGCGACGAGATCTGCAGATTTTGCCGTCGGTGAATTTCGCATGTTGAGACGTCTTTTGTTTGTTCATGGCAGAGAATCATTAAGAAGAAATGCTGTGCTTGTCTATTTATGTGTGTTCGTGAATGTTGTGACGTGTTTAACGCAGTTCTTATTCAATTTCATCTCAGGAAATAGTGGTGTGGGTGCATTCAATCAAGGATCTCGACAGACGATTAATGTCCCTTTTATATGGATCCCCATCATTCTTTATGCTGTGTTAGATCGACAACTACCTTATGAAATATTAGAACGCAATCCACCCTTGTATTATGCATTACCCTCACATATGTGGCCCTTTGGTACAAGTAGATGGGTATCAGAGTTCCGTGATTGGCTTGATCTTCTTGTAAACTTGCCACTCAGCTATATGAGACGTGCTTTACTCTATTGTTTTCGATATTGCCCAAAAACCTTCTGGAAAATCGATTTTGCTGCCTTCTCTCTCAATTCATGGCTACAAAGATCACGACAACCTCTGCGTTTAAGATCCTACGGACTTCATTGTCTTCTACTCTGGCTACTTTTTTCATTGTGGGTGTCGTGTGTGCTTGTCTTCTGTGTTCCATGGACGGAGACGGGGGCATGGACTCCGTGGAATGGTGTCGATTTAGGTTTCCCAACCATTGGATATCATACCTATTCCCAGTATGTACAACTCTTGTTCATTACAACTGTATATCTGGTGATTAGTAGTCTTCAGAATACATGGACCGTACTCCAGGTCGCCGCTTTTCTTATTCTTTTGCTGTTAGCCATATTAGGATTCTATTTGTACACGATAACTCCGGTGAAAACCGATGTGTTCTTTGGAAAACTTGTCGGTTCTTTTGTCATGGCACATGTCACCTCTTCATATTACTTGGGCTTCATTTTAAACAATCTCCTTGCCCTTGCTCCACTCTGGTTAGCCATATGCTTCTCCATCACTCGATTCCCGACGGCAGAAAACCTCGTTGCCGAGCAAATCAAGGCAGGGAAATATCGTGGCTTACCGGAGAAGGCTACTCCGGCTCCTGGAGAGGAAGTCGCGTACGTCGTTCCACAAAATGTTGAAAAGGAAGAAGAATATACGGGTTTTGCTTTTGCTAGCGATGCTCCGTTTTACATGCTCGTTCCCGGACTCAGGCGTCTGTGGGAAGCTGTGACTCATGCGACAGGGGGGGAAAAATCCAGCAGCAGTACTGGAGCTTCTAGCCCGGGCAAAGAAGAACCTGCGAAACGTATGGACGGTGGCAGTGGTAACCATCCTTCGTCAAATCATGAATGTGTGTCTTCCTGACTTATTGTCAGTACAGTAGAATCTGGGCGGGCAGCGATATCGGATTCGGGAGGTTGCCTCCCGTCCTGTGAATTGAATCCCCGTAGCGTATCGTGATTGCCCGTGCGGGTGCGGATGTGTCTTCCGAAATCTACGTAGCGTTAACAGGTGTACACGGCGAGGTGCGGTTGTTGTGTCAGTGACCGATTTTTTTCATATATATTTTTTGTGAAGGCCTGCTCTGTCCAAGCCGCACAGGTGCCGCGGGGAACCAGCGTATCGTTCAACACCAGGCAAACACTTGACGACATGCGTCTGTGTTTCCCGTTCCCTCGGAAACAGGCGGACAGCATTAAGAAAAACACTCAGGGCTTTTAGTGCTCGGGTGAAACAGAAGTGGATTCTTTGCGCGCCATCTTCACAGAGACTGATTACAGGATAGCAGATGCGAAACTAACTTTGTCTTGCTACACCGATTGAACACATACCATGTTCGTCTGGTGAACCGTCAGCTCGCCTGCTACGGTTTGGGCGCTGGGCGGCGTCGCCCGTTGTTCCCCAGAATCGGCCATAAGGGTAGCTAGAGCAGATAGTCGCTGATGCTGGACAAACTCCATTCCGTCATAGCGCCCACCGACGACAGGTTCTGACGGTTCACCAGATAGCCTGGGACTGACTGCCTTGAGAAGCTGAGAGGGCGGCCCTCGGCGTTCATCCAAATCGGACGGTGCGCCATCGAGGCGGCCTCACGGTTCTAATGCAGGGCCCGATGGCTTGAAGAAAACGGCTGGTACACGAAATAAGTACCACTGGTAGAGGTAAGCAAGTTAGTGGTTTCACTATGAACTCTCATCTGTGGTTGCTGCAGCAGGGCGAGAAAGCACAGCTTCAGTACATGGCGAGACAACTCCTGCTCCGCACAAACTACCTCTTGACTCGTTCTGCAGCTAAGTCATGGTATATGAAACAAAGTAAAGGATACTTGAGGCTACATGGGGGGCGGCTATTACTTCGTCGCTTCTTTTGCCATGAACGGACCGCCACGCGACGGGAGTGAAAGCAGGGCAAGGCAGTAGTACAGCACGCTGACACGGGTCTAGACATTCAGTTTTTCCCGTCTCTGCCTCAGGCCGTGTAAGAGTACACTCCTGTCCAGCCGAGCACCTTCTCCCAGGCGACGCATCATCGACTATATCCCGTCACGCGTCTGCATGACGGTATCGAGCTAAGACAGCAACTACGTAGATGCGTTAGCAACGAACTGGAAGCGTGGCAGGGGTATGTTGGGCTACACTGGAGATATGCCAGCCGTCGCACAACAAGAGGAACTTCATACTGCACTACACTCTTTGAATCGGGTGAAGAAAAAGACGGATGCTTGAAGTTATTGTTTGCCCCGTTAAAAAAAAGCGGGAGAGGCATTCTAGTAGCTGCAAGTATGGAGGTTGCCGCCGGAGCATGCATGCAGTGGGTAGTCCCACACAAGTGTACTCTCGACAGCATCGCGGAACCACTTCTGTTGGGTAGTTTATTGTGCAAGTTAGTGGCTCTCCTGCATTCATTCTCACACCGTGGTCTCTTGTGCGCGTGCGTCCACTCTTCGTGCGTTTTCTCTTTGAATCAGGGACTACCGGTTAAACCTCGAGTCTGTCGCATCACTGCCCTGTTTGCTCTGCGTCTCAGTGTTCGTTGGCTGTGAAGTCGTGTCAGCGGCGCTGCGCTTCCGTGACTTTTTTTGCCCTCACTGTGACGTATCTCCGACTTCACACATCGGCAGTCTCCTGGCGGTCGGCACCTACCCCTTGACTGTTGATACTTCAGCGCTTGCGTGCGGTTTTTCGCGCGTACCCGTGGCCTCTGTCTCGGTTCATCAAGATGTTTCTGCTTCAGGAGTCGGAGCAGCAACAGCTCCAGCAGATGGTACGAAGAAAGCTTCTCCAGAGAATCCGCGCATTCGCCCTCTATGTAGCAGCCTTGCGCCTGGTTCCTGTTGTTGTCTCAGTCTTCTCTTCGAAGCCGGCCGGAAGCTCGTCCTGAGGTGTCGTGGGTAGGACGAGGATGCGGCTTCCGGCAGGCCTACGGACGGTCGCGGGACGTGCCACTTGTCTCCGAAGGTTGTATGGGGCCCCTCGATACATCGCAGGAAGAGCGGAGTCGGCATCTTTTTGAACTTCTCCGGGCGGGACGGCAGCGCAGTAGACAGCCAGGGCAAAGGAAGCTTTTTGGGTCAAGGGTTGCCTTAGACTGGCCCCATACACTCCAAGGTCGGCATGGTGAACAATTCCAATTTCGTCGAGGCGACCACGAGGAGTCACCGTTTCTCTCGGAAGTCCGCGAAGGTGCGGAGCACCTAACCAGAGCTTTGACTGGGATGAAGTCCGTGTCTGGACGATCTTATCATAGGAAGGCTGAACCTCAGTCGTGATCGCGCTCGAATACACCCTTGTGACGGATCAAGTGTTTGTCCGGTATTTGCAGAGCAGCCGGTGAGCAGGTTGTGCCGTGCAGCGGTTCTTAGGGCAGTGCGAGGTCCTTACCGCCGGGGTCCCGTCTTAATTATTGACATCTGTGATGAGGGTATTTGCTGTGTTACCGTGTTTGTCCGGTGCGAGTAAAAGTCCTATATAGATGTCCGCGGCTCGAACAGCCGGAGGCCCCAGATAACGGCAGGTCGGATAACCCACATCTCCAAAGCGACACATCAATCCACAACGCGCTTAATCGAAGAATAGAAAAGCTTGATTTTAGCCAACCCGGTCAAAGCTGTCGCCATGGTGTAGAGGGCGAACACAGCTGCCTGAAGCACATTGGTATTTGCGAAAGTGGCCAGCTATCTGTCCCTCAGCCAGGCAACGGGTAGACTCTCACTCGGAGACCGAGGTAATTGGTTTTGATTTGCCTGGTCTCAAACAGAGAGCGACTGCGCTTCTGTGCTTATTAGGAGCGTTCTCTGTGGTGCCGTCCATGCTGGAAACGGAGTCTGTAAGCAACGGGTTAAGAGTTGAGACTTCACTTACGGAGACGCAGTGAACAGCGTGCTGGATACGCTTCTTTCTCAACGTCTATCAAAGGAAGTATAACCTTCGGAAAAAAAGAGCTCAACTTGGAACTGACACAACGACGGAGAGAGGGCGCGTAGACAACACTGGAGACTGCATTTGTTATACCTGAAGAGGGCAAAAGCCGTATCTTCTGACGGTGACGATCGACACCCATAGGGGGTGACTTTCCTGGACGCTTTACTGCTACCATGTCGAGTTCACCCGTTTGACCGAGAAACTGCCCCTGCCAGTCCTTGGGGCAAATCAGTGGCACGTGATTTTGTGTAGCTGACTGCCTTCCGAGGCGCTTTTCCGTTTACAAGTAGAGGCAGGACCGGATCTCAACAGTCAGTACTGCTCCCGGGATTGAGTTCTTGATTGCCCACCCATCTCTTCGGTGAGAGCGGTTTGCTACTTTCGAAGGAATTGCCGGCCTTTGTGAACAGACACGGAGGAGCATTCTTGTCTGACTCTTCACATGACCAGAAGGTTTCATCATGATCTTCAACGGAAGAGAGTAGAACCTGTCCCCGCGGTCCATGTTCTTTGAGATCGCGCTTCTGCCCTTCAAACTGTCTGCAACAGAGAGCCCTGGGCCGTTTCGAACACCCGGAACCTTGCGAGCTGCCCTGGCATTCTGAACGCCATTCTCGCATTCGTTTTGACCGGCGCGATAACTCGTCGAGATCCCAGTCTGTGACGACAGACGGGCAAACAGACGCACTTACAAGGTAAGGGTCCAGACGCAGGCGGAAGAACCGCATGTGTCTCCCAGCAGTCCGGAACAACCGCAGTTTACGGAGGTGATTCCGTTCCCTCAAACAGTATGAACTCTTGCTCTCAGCTACAGACTCCATTGCCTCGGTTCCTTTGGGCGTGAGCTCCATTTTCTGTTCAGTCTCAGCGGTACCAGCACACATACTGTTCTTCCCGAGGCAGTGCTCGTTGATTGTCGAGTGTTGCTCGACGGTGCCTTCCAACGTGGCGGACTGGCGGCCTGAAAGAGGAAAGGGACTGGAGACCACGGGTAGATGCGGAGGCGGACGCTGTTCTGCGGCCGTCATGTCCAGGCTTGAGAAATTCATACTCATTCCCAGGCAACCCGAACGTTCTCGCTGACGCTGGAAAGAGAAAGAACAGGGTCTGCCCAGATGAACAGGCCGGCGGGACGCGCTCCCTCAAGTTCAAACGGGGGCAGGGGATAAAATTACGAGAATACCTACGTCCGACTGAATGAGGGGGAAGGCTGAGTGGCGATAACGTGAAGTACCTGATCTCTTGACGAGATCGCAACTGCGAATGTAAGCGAACTGGGTGGCCAGTCGCTACTCTGATCATCAGTCTGCTATAAGAAAAGAGGACAAAGCTGGGGTCCTCGTAAATACGAGCAGCGACGGCTACCTCGCTGTACGCCCACATTATTACCCGGCAGAGCCCGGACGCTGTCTGACCTGCTATTTCGAGGCTGAAGTAAGAAAGACCTCGTGCTCTCAATTCCCGGACTGCAGAGTGTTGTTGGTCCCTCCCTACCTTATCTTGCCGTTAGTACTCACCTCGAAATCTGTGAAGGCGTAGCTAGTGGAGGCCCCAGCGATCGTACGCTAGCTCCCGCCCCACTGGTCGGTGTCTTCCTCAGAGGCAAGCGTCCAGGTCATTCACGGACGTACAGTTCCCAGGTGCAGTGGTGCTCTGGAACCTGCGCAACCTTCGTTATCTTTGCCACAGTATGCATGGGTGCCAAAGTCGTTTGCGCACCCACGAACGGCACGCTACCGAGGGCTCGTCGAAGTCTGACGGCTCCACAGTTCGGTCACCATTGTTACGTGCAACCCCCCATAGCGAGTGACCTCCAGTTCGTCTTTTACAGAAAAGCCACTGCGGTCATATTTATAGCTTCAGTCGGGACTGCGCACCAGAAACAAGACAAACCGGTGTTCGCCGCGGTAGTACTACTGAAACCGAGAAGCCTACCAGATGTACGTGCCAGGTCAGCACGTAGGTTGCGATCTAGTTGTAGTCTCTCGAGCCGAGCACTCAACGACTGAATGACCAGAATTTAACAAGAAAGATGTGCTTGAAACATCCTCATCCGCAGCGACACTGTACAGACATTGTCCACATACCCCTTCTCCATTCACTGACTGAGGAGCCACTAATGTCCCACAACCACTGTTCGACTGTTTAAGACCAACAGCAGAATGAGAGACAGATCTCACGCACTCCGCCACCCCCAGTGGGAAACACGGAGTACAGTCTCATTATACGCATCAAAGCTGGAGCCCCAGCTGTTGCGCGACAGCCGCGTAGATCCCTCCCGTCGCGGACGAATCCCCTGACCCGGCAGAAAGCATGATTTTCTTTTCTTCTTCGTTCATTTTCAGGACGGTTGCAAGGACTGGCAAGAGAGACCTAGCAGCTTTCTCATTGCCTGCCCGTTGGTACTGAACATAGCGAATGAGTACGTTGCGTAGATACTCTGCATCCCTAATGATACCGTCCTCACCATGATGGTGACCAGGTGTTGCGCTCTCCACTGAACGATCTTTCCGCACACTGGAGGTGTTGCTAGGTAAAGAACCACAACTTGACTGTCTAGACACAGTCTTCTGCTGCTCGCTCCGCTGTTCCTGAAGCTTTGAACGCAGTCGTTCAGCCTCCTGTTGAGCTCGCAAGGCCTCTTCCCGGGCCTGCTGTAGCTGATCTTGTACTTCCGCGAGAGCCTGAGTGTGACGAAGAGCCATCTGCTGTACCAACACTCCGCTATCCATGCTATTGGCATTGTCCGAGAAGCCCCCAGCTAGCCTGTCTGACATTAAACCTAAAGAAGCTACTGTGTTCGAACCTCCATCTGCAAGGTTCCGTAGATCGAGCTCTATCTGATCAGCTGCTTTCCGTCTTTGTTGTACTTGGATTAGTTTCTGCTGAACACGCTTCAACGCTTCATCTTTTTGTCCTAAAAGCTCTCGTGCTTGTTCTCGATGTCGTTGTAGCGCTTCGCGAGCCTCGTTCAGCTCGTTCGTAAGGCGTTCAACCTCTTTATCAAATTCCGCTTTCTGATTTAGTCGTTCTTCTACTATTGATTTGTTGCTCACTTTTTCACTGCAGATTTCCTCATGCGTGTCGTCATTAGTTGTGCATACACCGCAGTCATTGATGGCGTCTTCTTTTCTGCCTGACTTCTCCCGATCATCAATGCCACTCTCTCCCTTGCTCGACCTCCCAACAGATGACTTTCTACTGTCGTCCGGTTCGCTCTTGAGCAACGACCCTTCTTCCTCACCAACACTTTTATCCGCGTTCACCTGACAAGCCACATGCACGCGTGTCATCTTATCTTCTGTTTTTTCGACATTCACTTCCCCCTCGTGTTCCTTTCTTTCTTTAGTTGAATGGAGAGACGTATCCGTCTGTGTAATATCATTTGCTCCTTCAATATGACAGACATCCCCCTTGTCGCTGGCACTGGCCATCGCGGCAGACGCAGCAGCTTCGACAGCCTTGGCGGCGGCCGCAGCAACTGCAGCGCACTGAGGGCACCCACGAAGACGTGCTTCTGCTAAGATATCACTCCTCCCATCTTCTGTCGATACACCGGACTTTCCGGTGTTACTACCTGCTGTTCTCTGTTGCATATGATTAACAAGAAGCAAAGCCTTTTCTTTTGTAACCTTGCCCAGCTGTGCACGTAGTTCAGCAACACTTGATGTGAGATCCTCAATCTTCTTCTGCTGCTCTACAGTTTGGACCTCTAGCTGTCGTGCATGAGCCAATGCAGCCTGCTGGGCTTGAACTGTAGCTACACTTCGATCTTCTTCAAGTTCCAACCATCGAGTTCGAAGTTCTTCAAAATCCAGTTGAGGTCGACGAACGTGTTGTCGATGAGAGTACGTATTACTCTGCGCGAAGCTTGAGTACGTAGGAAACACCATCTGAGCGAACAGAAAGAGAACACGATTCTCTTCTTCTAATTGTCTTAAGAGATTTGCTAACTTCTGAATTCCCACCAATGCCTCATCTGCTGTTAAGATCACTCCATCACATGCTTCTTCTGCTGAAGAAGATGATGCTTCGTCGTTATCTTCTCTCCCTCCTTCCTCGAAACTCTCTTCTCTATTCATACTATGATCCCTACTGGCTTCTCCACCTTCATCCCCTGTTCGTTTCGATAGGAGGCTCTTTCGAGGAGGTTTTCTCTCTGGTAGAAGATGATTTTGCTTCAAGACATCGGCTAATAATTGACGCTCTTGATATCTCTCTGTTTCTTGCGTTATAGAAGATTCCTCTAGAAAACGAAGTCGATTTACAGCAGCTCTCAACTCTCGTTCTCTTCGTCGTAATCGTTTCTGTAACTCCGCTGTAGGTCCTCCTCCTCCACCTCTATGTGTTACAGCTGTATCTACAGTCGAGATATCATCATCTTCAACAAAATCTCCAAGACTCCCGGATGAAGGAAAATGAGGAAACCCATCTGAGTCGTGTTGCTGATGACCTACATCATCCTTACTATCGACATAACCACGAGATACCCCTGAAGACGTCCCTGAGGAACTTCCTCTTCTCCCCCCTGAAACATCTGACTCTGAAAGATTCCCTCCTGCATTGGACCCTGCACTAGGACGTCCCTTATTCATAGGAGGAGGGAACGTCCCGGCAGCTAACGTAGACGTTAAAGTGGAGAAGAAAGAAGAAGCTGCTGCGGCTGATGCAGAGAGAGACGCCGAAGCTGCTGCTGCTGCAGAAGATGCCGTTGGGTTCTGAAGAGCCGAAAAGCCTCGGCTTTGCTGCTGAGATTGAGAAGTCGAGGAAGATGGCAGGACAAAGCGAAAGGAAGAAGGCGGAGGAGCAGGAGGGGGTGGAGACGGACGAGAAGGAGAGAGATTTGGTGTGACCCCTGAGAATGATGATGTGCTTGTATGAATTGCTGGCGGCGCCATTGTTACGAAAAGGAGTATTAGGGACTAGAAATGACTGCGTGAATACGCCAGGAAGAAGAGTGAAGAAAGGTTAGCATGGAGAAAGAGAAGAAGAGAAAAGAAATATCATGGCACGCGACCTAGGAAGATGGTTTCCATGAGGACAGACTTTGTAAAGAAAGAAGTGCAGACTCGGTTGTACAGAGACATCATACGAAGAGAGAGAGGTCTACAGTTTTGATGATGGTGGTGAGACGAGAGAGATAAGACGAAAGTTCGATGCTGAACGAGAGAAACAACAATGCCCGACGGAGAAAAAGAAAAGTATAGACAGAAACAGACAACCGGACTCAATGACGAGGTTGGAGACGCGTGAGTCGAGTTGTTTCGGTGCAGCTTCCACGCTGTAGACACTCAATCCTCCACGGATATTGCATGGTGTAAGCAAAACATGTGAGTAAAGAGGTCTCTCCTAGTTGCACCCCCTGAGCTGGTGATGGAGAAGAACCATGATGCGGGAGAAAACAGCTTCCTCGACAGATGCATAGAAAACAGTCTCCTTCCGCAACGCATCACAGTACTAGGTGGAACGAAGTCTTTCTTGGAAGGAAGAAATAAACGAAGAGAAACAGCACCACAAACCGGAGAACGACCGGTGTACCGAAGTCAAAAGAAAGAAGCGGGAATGCTTGAACGCCAAAGACAGAAACTAAGGAGTCACTGCGGAACTGTTGAGATTAGGAGCAAGAACCCTTGCACGGACCACCTGAAGCAGAAAAAATCCTCTATCCCTCTCAGCCACAGCTGACGGCCTCTCCGAAATGCAGTCAAGAAAACATGTGAAGAGGACCGAAAGAAGGCTCTCGTCCGCGCATTGAGAGACGTAAGGGAAGACATCCAAGGGAGATAAACACCCGTCGTCGCACTCTGGCCGACAGGTGGGCTTGGCCAAGGGTCTTTAGAAAACACTTGCCGTGACTTCTATCTCTGATCAAGAAAACGTGCGTGAGAACTCTCCATCAGGGGACATAGTGTCTACCTTGTATAAAGCTCGCCTGTCCTCGGAGATGGCCCTTACAAAGCCGACGCTTCGGTTGACTTGAACTAAGAAGGTCCAGCTTTGCGATCTCGAGAGCCTTCGCATGCCCATGTCTCTCGCGGCAACCCGAGACATCTGGTCACCCTGGGAGAAACCGCGACCTCGACTGTTTCCGTCACAGAGGAGTATTGATCAAAAGAAAGAATTGGTCAGACAGTTTTGAGGGGCTCTGTGTTGTGACAGACGTTCTTCTTCTTTATGTAGGCTTTTGGCTGTCCTGCGTCGTGACAGTTGGGACAGGTCAGTGGAGACGTCCGAGCACCTTGTCATTTGTGAGTTTTGATCTAGAGATCACTTTTAGGTTTTGTTCCCCTGCTCTCTCCCCATTGACGTTGATGAGCGAGTGTTTTGAAGAGTTGACCTTTGGCCTCTAGTTCGTCTGTTCTCATGGGTCTGTGAGTTCAACTTGCAATCCACGGTCCCCAACGAGCTATCGCTCCAGTAATTTCAAGCGATAGACGGTGTATGCGAGGAGCTCCATTCTGATATCCTTGTGCCTGGCAGAACTCATGCACTGTTTTCGCTTCCCACTGTGCAAAATTCTAGTTGTCTGTGGTGTTAGCCTTCCAAGTTGAGACACGGGCGCCACTGCTCGCCGGCAGCCTGAAAGGTCGTTACGTGTCCCTGTACAGAAGAAAACTGACCCTTTTTTTTCCCGTGGTCTCCTTCGATTTTGAGCTGGGTCGTCGTAAGAGCACAGGACCGGCGATCGTCCCGAGGGGGCGCATGCGTTGCATGACCGGAATTCTAACTTTCTCTTCGCTGGAGGGGCTAGTCCTTTTCTCAATTGTTAAAGAGAAACGAGAGCCCTCAGGCCTGTCCTCTGTTTGATGTAGTACAGGGGAGTGTCAAATAGCTCGTCAGGCAACTTCGTCCGATCCTGACATAGAAAGGATACTATGACGGGAGATTTCCCATGGATGACTCGACTCCTCAGTCTCTCAATGAAAAAGAATGTAATACTCCGTTTGAAGAAGACGGCCCGGTTGGCTTACAGTCTTCTCATTTCACCGGAGACGGGGAAGACGAGGTATCAACCAAGGATGAAGACACAACCCCGGTGATCTCTACGTTAACTCCCCTGCATCTTGAAGGAGTTAGTCGATCTCCTCTCTTGAAGAAACTACTTCATTTTCGGGACTCAATGGAACCACCTTTGATCTCTCTTTTCGGTCTTCCATTTGTCTTACGTCATCAGCTAGGTGTATCCCCTTGCTGTCCGTGTTGTAACAGGTGCTGCTGTTGCGGGGTTGCACTTCGACAGTTCCAGGAGAACGGCAAGCCGAGGAGTTCCACTGACACTTCACCTCACTCCGATTCTGCCTTCACGTACAAGCCTTGCGGTATTTCGGGATGCCGTTGTTGTCAAGAAAGGCGTGAAGGGGGAGACGACATTTCACGAGTGTTTGTTTCGAATCATAACCAAGGCCTTCCCCAGTCCGGAAGTGCTTCAGATCCTTCGGGTGAAAGAACCGAGGAGTCAAGGCGAAGCGGCGCATCTACAAGGTGTAAAAGAAGACGTTTAGTCGGAGATGGGAATAGAGATGGAGGTTTTCTGGAGCACACTGTCACTCAGGATGAACGAGAGGTTGAGATACTTTTAGCACGAAATGTCCTAAGACAAATTCGCTTACCGATTGCGTCCGGAAATCTTGTGTTGTTTTTCACCGAGGACTGGTTGGCTCTTCTTCGTCGCTGTATACGGACGGCCCAGCGTCATGCGCTCATGCAACATGAGGAAATTGAGCGAACTCACGGGGAGGAGCACATGCGATCAGACATTGCTGAGGCTCCAAGAAGAGAAGATTCATCAAGGGGACTCCGAAATAGCTCAGCGAGCTATGAGCCGTCTTCTCACCTGTCGGAGGAGTGTTCAGATGGTTCCACTTCACGTATGAAAAGTACCGAGATGCGCGCAGCATCTTGTGAAAAGTGTGAAGAAGCGTCGACGCATGACAGAAAAGAATCGCAGTCCTTACAACGACAGCACCCGCCCGGGGGCGTGAGAAGTCGGCGAAAGGCTTTATTAGACTGGCCAGTTTTATTAGGAGAGCAATTAGCACACGTTTTACGGGCGAAGCTGTTGAGTGTACAAACGCATACCGAAGTGGGGAGCCGTAGCCTTCGTACTGTAATCAAGGATTATCTTGTCTCATGGAGACAGAGGCGAAGGGATACGGGAGTGCTTCTTCGGGAGACGTTACGGAATGCTAAGGAACTTCGGCATAGAGGTAATGAAGTATTATCAGCCAGCGTAGCAAGACAGCCGTCGTCTGTTGAACAGAGAACGCAAGTGTCTAGTTTTGCGTCGGAGCATCGGTTAGCCGAAAGCCAAGCAGGTCAGGCTCTTGAACGGGTGTGGAGCATTCTCAAACGAGGTATTATGGCAGCAGAAGAAGTCTTGACTCTGCGAGAAGCTGCAGGCCTTGGGGTTTTTCCAGAACTGACAGTTAGCTCCATCACGGGAACAGAGCATTTGCAGATAAAAGGAGAAAACTTGGCTTCGCATGGTGCGATGGCGCATCGAGACAGGAAATCTTCACGGCTAGTATCTAGTGATTCAATGCTGACAAAGGGGGATGCCGACGAAGCAAAGGCCTACAAGCTTCTCAGACTACTCTTGTCTGATTCGGGTCCAGGCGAGGAGCCGTCAGGTTCAGTTGAAGCGCCGTCTGCAAGCGTAGCATGGCCTCTCGTACACGCTAAGTCCAGGCATTGCAGAGTTAATGCAGACCAGGTTTTATCGGCTCGGCCAGGGGCTGGAGTGACAGTCACATTCAAGGGCCCTGAACTGAACAGGGAGGCCGAGGAAATCGTCTTGCTTCTTCATGAGCTCAATCTTGCACGAAGTGTCCCTGACACGTCTACAGTATCTCTCTGTATTGCGCAGCAAGGTCTACTTGTGCGCTGGCTTCTAGGCGGCAGAAAAGAGATACTCGGGCGACTGCATGCAAGGAAATTCAAAGAACTTTTGTGGGTTGATGTGGAGAGACAAGGGCTCCTGAGAACGGGGCTAGGGTCCCGGATGATGCTGCTTGATCTCCAAGGCAAAGGAGATGTGGAAGTGGTGCGAATTGGAGGCGGGTTGGTTGTTCGACTGAGAGGCGAGTTAAGACGCGGAATGCGCGTGTTCACGCCGGGCAGTTAAAGATGACGCAGGAGGCTCGGGCTGTTCTCTGGTACCATGGGTGCTGTTTGTTTCTGCCTGCTTCCCCGTTGTGCGTCAGGCCCCGAGTAATCGGGCGATCCGTGCCAGTCATCGCATACACAGTGTCAGGAGGCCTCAGTGCATGAGTGGTGCAGATTTCTTCGAGCACAGTGGTCCAGTTGAATCCGCTGATTCCATTTCGAAGCGTGGGCTACGCGATTTTTCTGGCGATATACTCGAAAACAAGTTTCTTGCGGTTTTTCGAAACTCTCAGTTGTGCTGGCGGACGTGGATTTGCTGTCGTGTTTTACAAGTTTTGGATCCTGGGCGCGCTCAGCACGATGACTCAATCACATAGTCGCGCTGGAGGTACCGCGTGCTAGGGCACAGCCAACAGTGAGGAAGGCGTGTAGGGCGAGAAATATAGGCAGACTGTGCAACACAGGGGAGCAAAAGGTGCTACGAGCAAGCAAGCACACTCGCATGCATATCGACCAGGAACGAACCGTTGGAAGCGTGGTTTAGTGCCTCAACCCATCGACGTTTACAGCAACTAGCCGCCAGAACGCTGAAAGCTTCAGTGGCCGTTCTGGTGCGCTAGGCTTGCCAAGCAAGAGCAGGGACCGGTAATCCGGTTTGAGGGGCTACGTCTGCCGCGCTTGACAACGTTTTACAAAGCGTCCCACAGACGAGTCAAGTCCGTTCCGAACACACACATCTGTATACGCTGCTTGACAATTGGAAAGAAGCAGTCATAACCAGCACATGCAAGAGAGAGTCCTGAAAACCGGAGTGATGGAATACAGGCGACAGGTGAGCTGAATGACATCCTGTCAGCAGGAATGCACACACCCGCTGTGGTGTTAGCACATAGCACAGGACTGGGGACTACAAACGTCAAGGTACACGCGTTCCATTGACCGCGGTTGTTGGCTACAGAAGTCGGCAGACACGCAGAGTTGAATTCCTGCCGCCGCTTTGGTGATGTCAGCCAGGTGTGTGACCTGCCGACCTCGAGTACATCCTTAGAGGAACTGGTCCCTTCCCAAAGGGGCTCCGGAAGTAGTGTTCCCTCGAATCAACGCAGTACCTTACTTCCTAGTACTTACGTTAAATGCAAGCATATCCCCAGGCGCTATGTATGTGCATTCAGTCTGCAGCATAGCGAAACGCAAGCGGGGATCTGGCCAGTGTTCGGATCCCAGACATACTTCCGCTGAATCACGTTGCGGCTGACGAGCGAAGAAGCCTAAGATTGGTGAGTTCTTGGACGGCGATCTCTTCGCCCTCCTGGCTCGTCATATCGTTTCCAGCGCTGATGCCTTTCAAGGAGCTCCTTCCACATCGGCTCGCTGCACAGGGAAAAACGAAATTTTGACTACCATCTATTCCACCAGCCACAGAGACTCACTGTATCATCGCTGACCGATGAATTGCATTTTGGCATCCACTGCGCATAGTTTCGAGACACCTGAAGACACTGTGATGCTCCTGCCGTATATAAGCAGCCTCCACGGAAAAACTAAACCATAACGCTTTTGCTTGCACCTGTGGCTGCTATGTCATGCACTCAAGGGGGCCAGCGCGGTGAAGTGCGCGCGACGCGGCTTCCGGGAATTATACTCAAGAAAGAGCTTCCCACTGGTTTCTATATCTTGCGAGGACGAGGAAGTCACGGAAGAGGTACGTACCTGAATGGCTTCTCGTTTGTGACATTTCCTCCAGGATAGTAGAGACAAAGGAGCTGATTCATGCTTTGCGAACATGCTCGAGTACGAGCACAAGCCAAATACTCTGTGTGCGCCCACATCATTTGAATAAACTGGTTGGCCCCGGCATTCTGCCAGCCCGAGCCAGGATATCGCCTGAGACAGACAGGATAAACACGTTTCTCGCGAAGCATACGTTAAAGTGAACCGAGAGAAGCCTTTGTGCAAGAGACGTGTTTCAAAGCGCAGGTGAGTCGGCTCTTTCTCTGGAACTCATCGGGGCCACCCGCTGTCACGTCCCGATGAGCAAGTGGTAGCAACTCTCTCATACCCACTATTCACCAGCCATCTGTTAGTCTCTCTTCACCCCAGTGACAGAGGTTTAGGCAGTGCGGCCTACCCGTGAAAGTTGTCAATGCCGCGATACCAAAGATGAGTCGCCCCCATGCAGGTCGGCTTCTCGGCCGATGTCGCGTAGAAGTTCGCACCGAACTGCACACAGAGATACAAGAAGGCGCAGTGTCAGGTCAAGGCCAAATCCTTCAGCTAACTCACGTGGATGCTATATACCTCTGGCACCACTATACTTGGAAGGTTTATATCAAAGAGAGGCGGTCCCACGAAGGTGGCACTGGTCATGCGTGATAAAAACCCGCCTACCTGACTTTTGAGGGAGCTCGCTGTGGCTCACGTACCGGCGTATTCGAGGGCATGTCAAAGTGCCGACACCCAGCTTCTACGGATCTCCGCAGCAGTGCTGTCACGTACTCATCCATGCCAGGATGGTTTTGCAGATGAGGCAGTGGCTCGAGCAGCTGATCCACTCGGAATAGGTTATGATACCTGAGACATTCTGCAGCAGCCACCGACCCCAGAAGCACCATGCACCACACGCGGCGTCATCACACTTGAATCAGGTCAGCCTACCAAAAGGAGCTTCAACACGGGAGTACACGTACAAGCTGGTACGTCGCTGCGGGTGCAAAGGACAAGTTCGACAGTTGTACGGGCGCAAGGATCGCTCCACCCGTCAGCAGCTGACAGCCTGTACCTTCCTGTTGCGCGCCTTCGAGCCTCGAAAGCTACGGTTCGAGAGAATACAGCCACGGTGTACGCGCTAGCAAGAAGACTGGGTGAAACTAGAGCGTTGTCATCTACGGGCGGCGTCATCGGGTTTGATTCAACGCGGACCCAACAACGCAGCTCCGGCGGAGGGCATCTTCATTCGTAAGTCTCGGTAAGAAATCGAAACCACGCCACCACAGTCGCCGAGAGATGCTAATGTTTCCCTAGATTGCCCGAGAGTAAGCCGCATTAGAGTAACCGCCAGTGTGCACGGATTCACCATTCCTCACCGGCACTGATCGCCTCGACATACGGAGCTTGCGGCTCAACAGGAGCCTCATCTTCAGGTAGCTGCTGTTCCGTGGAGGCAGGTGGTCGCTGTTCCGAGGAGGCAGATGGCTCTGTTCCATCAGCTGCCTCACCTTCGGACTCGAGATCTTCCCTTTCGGGGCTTCTTTTTTCCTCAGTCTTCTCAGCGCCGAGGAGAGACTCTACCGCCGCTTCATGGTGTTTCACTTCTGTCTCGACATTCACTTCGCCACTTGCCGATGTATCCTCTCTTGCAATGGCATCCCTCGATCCGTCGTCTCCAACAACTGCTGGTGGTTTGGCCTGCTGCTTAGCGCCCTCTTTTACATCAGGGGCGCCATCTACCAGCAGAACGGCAAGAATGAGCCCACAGAACAACAAATATCGAACAGGGACATGGCTACGCGCTTCAGTTATTGTGCCCCCCATCTTCAGTTGCTTCTTTGTCTGAGACCAGGAACACACACACACACGTAACTGAAGGTTGTCTTCATGTGTTTCCGGCTCCGCCCAGAGCATCGCAAAACCAAAACAGTCCGTCGTGCTATAGGGCCAGCCGTACAAGAATCTCGAGACAGCACAGCAAATGAGAGAAGCCGCCATGTCCCCGTACTAAGGGGCGCTGATCGATCCGGCCCCTTTCCTAGGGCCCGGGGGAACAGGAAAGACGTTGACGCTGGCGTGCAATAGCGGATGATTGTGCCGGCGAAGGCCAACCCCCTGGAGTATATCTTGTCCACAAGCGGGTACTGAAACCGCAACCTAGTCATTAGCTGCCAAGAGTTTTGGCTACGTAGGTAGAAGCGGTGTCGCGTAGGCGGGTAAGGAACGGAGTCCCTCTACAGTGAACGTTTCATGTCTGTGTCTTGAGATCGGAGAGCATTCGTTGTCGCCATCTTCCGTCTCGTCGTCGGCGGTGGCTGCTGTGTAAAGACCATGATGCGGGAAAGAACACCGCTGCACGGGGGAAAAAACGCGGGGAGTTACCGAGTGTGAGATGTTCAAAACACGGGACTCGGGTAGTGCCAAAGCACAGTTTGAATTGCCACTTACAAGACGCAATCACTCCAGTGCATCACGAGTTCTCGGTTGGCCAGCAGGCAGTTCCACGGGCTCGTTTAGAAAACAAAGCCCTTGCTGCTCAGTCCAGATTAACTCAGACGCTTTGGTCCAATTCCCGGACAAACCTTTACTGTCCTCACCAGCACCGCTTGTCGAGGGCCAAAAACATGGGAACAAAATACCTTTGTGGCGCTGATCAGTGTTCTACCACCGTGTTGGTTCCTACAAGCGCTTGGCTTGCAGAACGCTGTTCGCTGACATCACGCCGTGCGGCTCGCTAACGGGCTGCGCCCTGGAGCTGGTCTGTCCGACTCCTCGTAACCTAGAGTCCAGGTGCTTACGAAGTTTTTCCAGAGAATTAATGAGACTTTAGAGGCCACTTAGCGACGGCTGCCTGCCGTGGTGGTGCCTTGCGGAAAGTACCAACAACACTGCAGGACCACAGGACGCCTATGCGGTCTTGTAGCTTGCTCGCCGTCTTAGTAGCTGACCACGCGCCGACGGACCTGGGTTGTCATGCCCTCCCTATCAGCATCAACGGGCGGGAACTCTCACCAGCTTTTTATGCTTTCACCCAGCATAGGTAAACCACCAATACTGTGGACACCCAATAAATTTTCCAGAGGACTCGAGCGGCGGCCCACCGTGAGCCCTGTCAGTCGAGGGGCAGTAGTTAAATAGCTGTAACCACTGTTGTACATTCCTCAAATCAAATGAACTAAAATAAACGCGAATATCCTCGATGGGAGCTCTGTAGTGCTTTTTACTTTTGTCCTTACGTCCTGGTTGCTTGCCGGGTGGGAAACAGCTTCATCTACTTTCCACAGTACGGTAATGCGGCACTCCCATCATACGGAGATTCGAACTCTGTGTCGTCCCATCCTATCCAGCCAGCAAGTCGTTCACCGTATCGACTAGCCCAGATGGTAGAGTATAGACCTGCACTGTGCAAAATACAGTTGGTTCCAACTCCTCTGTTCTGAGATCCTGAAAACAGCTGCGTTGTCGTAGCGTCGAGGCTCAGCAGTCCTGACTTTTCTGTGAGGGCCTACGCAAGAGTGCACTGCTTCCCCGATAGAGAGTGCTTAGGTGGACTTCCCCCATTACTCTGGCTGTACTAGACGGCCTCCACTCCTGTCGGCGTTTGGCCAGCATACCTTGTGTGAGGTGACAGACGATAGCAAGAGACGGACAGGCAGTAAGAAGCGTCACGGCCCATAGGCACAAGCAACGCCGTATCACTGAGAAAATATGCATGCCACGTAGAGGTCCGGTAAAAAGGACTGAGAGAGCGTCTGGTTTACTGTTGTTCGTATCACCCCCATCCCCTTAGCTACTTGCGACGGGCCGGTAGGACCAGCTAATCACATCCGGATATCTGCATTCCCCTGTCAGGACTTCAATGCATCGACGAGCTGGAGTTCGTGAGATTTTTACTCGCTTAGCGAACGAGCACTTCGTCACTTCCTTTTTTGGACTTTTTTTCAAAAAGTCAAACAGAAAACGGGTGTATCACTCAAGTAGTAGAAGCAGGTCCTGAGCTGCGTCGCCTACTTTACCATCCGTTGAAACATTCTCATTCAGCGGAGGCAGAACAGCGGGCACGTCGTATTCTTTGCATTTCGTTATCAAAGAAACCCACTGTTGAGGCTGCGGAAGGTTTACAATCAGCGTTCCTAGTGCCACCAGACACCTATAGAAAACGTCAGTATCTGTCTCGCTCTCCATTATTCGACGTAGCAGGCCGATCACCTGTACAAGAGAAATCCGTACACCCACAAGAAGAAACACTTGTCGAATGGTCCATCTTTCTTCATTTCTCTTTCTTTTACCATGTTGAAAAACAGTTCAGCAGACGTACAAGACCATTACTCGCTCGTGCGTAGACCTGAATAGACGCCGCTTAGTCCTTCACGAGCTTTTTATGTACCCCTTCCAACAGTGGCTTCAGCAAAACGCTTGGCGTATCATCAACCACAGAATGCGACCTCTCTTGCGTCAGCCATTCTCAGGGGATTCCTTCGTTAACTAGAACCTAGTTACTGCGGCTAGATGTATCCAGTGCCTTGGGTAGTAAGTAAAATGTCCACACGGTTGGGGCCCAGGAGGCTGGATAAAGAAGAACAAGACGATCTCCAGTGAAAAGAAAGTTTCGCGCTTTCAATCAAAAAGACAGAAAGAGAGTCAAGTCAGTCTTACCTTGCATCGAATTTCTTTCTCCTCTTTGTTAGAAAGAGCGACGGCGAAATTCGTGCATACCGTAGCAGCGGTTAGGCGGACATTTTTACTCGAGTTCTTCAACACTTGATCCGATGAGAGACTGTCTAGTACCTGCCGCGCATACCAAACAGCATCACCAGGTCGTACCCCTTACTCTTCTGTGATTTAGCTTTCATGAGAACAGTCAAGTGAACCAGTCTCTTCCACCCATCATGACAATTCCCCCGTATGTATGTAGGTCTATGTATGTATGTACCTTCGTCGCCTCTAAAATGAATCAGGGAAAAGTAGCTTCCGTACCTCTACTTAGCTAGCAAGCTCCGTTCTCACAACGTCCTAAGAGACAATTACTGAGAACCTTCCTCCTCAGAGGAAGCTTCGAAGGACGGGCAAACCGTGAAAGGAACAGTCACATGTAAGCTTGTGATATCATAGCTGGTCTCATAGAAACAAAACACTCAGTATGCACGACTGAGCGCAACAGATAATCCAATACCACAGAAGTATCTAGAGAGTGTCTTTGAATTGCTGAACAGTCAATCGAAACTGTATGGCAGTCTTATTGCCTGCTGAGCGAGCCCCCCTTGGATACGTGCTCTAACTATCGCCTTCACAACGTTGGACCTCGTCTCCTACCAGCTAGGGCGCATTCTGTGTGTGAATGACTGCCCCACTATGCATCCCCAGAGAACTTCAATCTCCACTATCATAGAGTTCTCTCGCTCGACTCGAGAAGAAGAATCGATGCAGAGATCAGCATTCCATAATCTCCCTTCCCTCTCCTCTCCTCTCTCTCCCCCTCCCCCCCC
>NW_027153900.1:110921-111047 GCF_002600585.1 Cystoisospora suis
CTAACCAAGATAGCATGTCGGAGTACGACCGAGCGATTTGTCGTGAGATCTAAGAGGTTCGCAAGGAATCGAAGACAACAGAGGATCATCGATGTCTCGTCTTGGCTACTGTTGCATGCTTCCTTC
>NW_027153900.1:111110-125773 GCF_002600585.1 Cystoisospora suis
GAAAAGAAATAGAGAGACAGATGTAAGAAGTCTTAAGAGAAAACAAAGTCATTTCAACCTCTCTAAAACACAACTGGGGCGAAGGTACACCGAGATGAGCTGTCAGTCCTCTCATCTCTATTGCCAACCCCCCCTAGGTACTCTGTTTCTCACTGCTTCCTCAGGTTCTCTGGGACCATACCTATCCATAAACGCATACATACACATACATACAGACAGACAACATGGCCATATGTAGATTTACACATCTATTTGCATACACTCTATTTCTATACATGGATTTGTGAATCCATTCATGGCTGCTGGATGCAACATGCACACGCTAGCTTGAAATGAAGATCCAGAGCTTTCGTGAGATATAGTGAAGAAGAGAAGGAGAGAAAGAGAAAGAAAGAGAAAGAAAGAGAAGAGTAAAAACAGCACCATACCCTTGATCTCCTGTCTTCTTGTGAACAATATGATAGAGAGGATGTAGAGCCATAACTCTCCATATATCCATGACGGGCATCGAGTTATTCAGAGGCCATCGAGCGAGCTTTTCAAATATCACCTCTATCTCGCATGTCCTGTAATTCACAAATATACAACAGACAAAGCTAAAGGAATACCAAGGACAAACATGCTAAGAAGAAGAACAACAACAACAACTAGGCCATTCTTTCTTCTCCTCTTGGTGGCGGTTATCAAGATCAGTAGAAGAGTCTACTGTTTCTGGTCTTCTGACTCATCTCTCTCCAGAACACTCGTGACAAACCCAACTTCCTCAAAGAGGCCCGTAAGTCAAGCATGAACACAGTCAGCATCTACCTATCTATCTGTCTATCTATCTATTTACCTACTGTGAATCAAGATGCATCTACGTGCGACTCTCGGTGTTGTTGATAAGAAAACAACGGGATGTACTGCAATTTGAAAGTATATCTAAGCATGCCTAGAGAGAGAGAGAGATGCAGAGAAAGAGACGTAGGTAGACAGATAGAAAGAGACGTGAGGTGCTAGTTATGAAGAAAGAAGCTGGAACATCCTTTCAGAGAACATACAACTGATCTATGAGACCATCCCTGCTTGTCATCAAGGGGAAGAAGGGACACTCTGAAGGAAATTCAGACGAAGCAAAGCTCCAGGAGAGGGAAGAGATGTGAAAGGAGAAGTATTCACATCTAAAAACCAAGATGAGAGAACGATCACTGAAGAGGAAGAAGGAAAAGGAGAACACGATTAAGTTTGCCTTATAAATTTTCATTTTGAGGCATGCATTGGAGAAAAGTGACAACCTCGCGATGCTTTCCATCATAGAGCTCTAGATTCCTGGGAGGGGCGGGAGAACTGTGTTGCTATATCAGTCACTCCGAGCCCCAGAAAAGACACCGATGTCGCTCTGTTCTTTCTTTCCCTTCTCTTTTCTTTCGGATTACGCACAAATATTCAAATCGATACCCGTCGGTATAGATAGACGACAGAAGAAAGATAAGGCTAACATATCACTAATGAACCAAGAGAAAGACTAAAAGAAGAATCGCGGGACGGATGGATAGACAGGTCGATAGACAGTCGTGAAGGAAGGAGTCGATAAAAAGATTGAGAGAGCTTCCTTCTCATACCGGAATTCTTGTTTCATAAAGGACGGCGACTTGATCTTCTCAATCGCATCTTGAAAGTACTGCTGCTCGAGCTCACTCATTCTCTCCTGGACCCACAGACAAACAATGCGCGAGAGGGAGGAGAAAGAGAAGGAAACGGAGGTATGAAGGAGAAGCGATGCGCGAGGTGTAGTTACACCTGAAGCGAGCAACTACGACGCATTCACACTTATTGGTTTGATACACAAAAAACGATAAGAGACAAAGGTAGACACAAGGAAAGACAGGACGAGAGAGAGGAGCAAGAACTATGTAGAGGAAAGAGAGATAGGAGAGAGATACAATAAGAAAGAGAAAGATGAACCCAAGAGAAACGGCTGAAAGAGAGCGAGAGAGATCTGATCCAGACAAGTAAGCAACTCGTCTTTCATCTCTACATCCATGTACTCGTACATATCTCTGTCGTCCAAACAGTACGAGGTAACACGACTCGAACTTGTAGAGATGAAGACAAAGATTCTTCAGGAAGGCTTCCCTGCTTGCTCGTGCTGTTGAAGTAAGCTTCTCCTCTTTGAAAAAGAGGAGAAAGTCGAGTGCGTATGTAAGTAGCAGATTATTTATCCTTCCTCTATTCGCAAAAGCAAGATTCTATCTATCTATCTACCTTCAATCACCTATCTCCCTGTCTACCTTCCGTAACGTATCTATCGTGATATCTATCCCTCTTTCTCTCTTTTCTGTAGGGAGAGAAGAAAAGGTGTACAACATGGAAATAGAACAACAGAGGTTTCACTATGAAAGAAAGAAAACTGACAAAGACAAACATACCGCACTCTCAACAGCAAGCACGTCCCTATCTCTCTCCCCTCTCCTCCTTCACACCATACAGCCTCTCGAGCGTACATCCACCTGAGATAAAAGAAAGCAAGGACTTGCACCATCTTCTCTACCTTTGAATCAGGAGGCAACTCAGCATTCAGTTGAAGAATCTTCTTTCCAGCAGCTTCATAATTTCCTTTCGCGAAGGTTATAACTTGAAGAAGAGGAAAGTGCTTCCCACTACCTAGACTTTCTCTTCTCCCTCCATATGACGACTGCGAGCTAGAAGAAGAAGAAAAGTCGCTTCCCGCGTGTCCGCGTGACTGAGAAGAAGAAGAGAAATTCCCTCCCCCTTCCATATCTCTTGAAGATGATGTACTCGTGAGACCCGCGTTACGACGTATGAAGCTTGTGATTTGCTCGAGGCAGCTCTTACTGATACACTCGCGGGCGCAGAATTTCTCCGCTGCTACTAAGGGATTGTCTGTTTGTCTTAGAAAAGCATCACACCGTACATAAAGGGAGGGCGCTCGACACATGCATGTTCTGGAGATTTCTCTTAGAGAGGTACAGGGAGAGAGACAGAAACAAACGTAGGACAGCTATGTGCGTACACATATACATATGCATGTATAGGCAGATAGACAGAAAGATGGATAGGTAGATGGATGAGAGGCGTACAGATTGAAGATGGATATACACCGACTAAGAAGGAGGACAGTAAGCCGGTCATGTCCTCTGCGCAGAAGACTTTGCTGGAGATGTGAGCTGTCAAGGTGAATTGTCAGTATGAAGAAGAGGGAGATAACAAAACACAATATCACTACTACGTACGAATCCTGTATACATGAGAATTCCTTGCATGTACATACGACATACATATCTATCTATCTAGATACAAAGATTGGCGTATCATCAACAGAGAAACTGCAGCCCCAGAGGAGGTCTGACGTTTCTCACATGACACGAGGAGAGGAACATCGATCCAGCCACCTTAACACATCTGTCCATATATATCTATATATACGTGTAGCATTCTGTACATACACGCTGTTATGTATGGAGCAAGAAAGATTAGAACCAAGAGGGAGAAGTAGATCGAAGAGTGCTGGACATACCTGAAAGGAAGTTTCTTATAAGCTCCGCCTCCTTCTCCAATTTCCACGTTGAAGACATGATCATATTCTCCTGCTTCAAAGTACTAGAAACATTCCACATAGACATCAGGATAGACATGAACTTCATCCTCACATCCTCGACCTTTCATGTCCAATCTAGACACCAATTAGATACAAACAGACACATAGATGAAGACAGCTAGCTGTCTACGTACACACTTACATATGTTTCTTATCTCGGCACTTAGATAAGTCGAGCGCTTGTTGAAGACAAACCCAAACATGATAGATGGGAGAATACAATAGTACCCTAGTTCAACAGGGTGTATGTGCGTCCGTAGGTAAGCATTCAAGACAGTTGCTCTAAATTTCCCTCATTGCGCGGGAGATGATTTCTTATTGTTCTTCTTTCTCTTGCTCTTCTTTCATTTACGAGGTGGGGAAGATTTGAAAGCTCCGGGTCTATAGAGAAAAATACTACACCACTCGATAACTGTCATCTGAGAGATATGAATGGACGCTTCAAACTCTACTAGCTCTGCTTGACAGCGTACAGTAGAGCATTCTATACAAGCCGTTTTGAGAAGATACAGCATGCAAGGGAGTTCAGGTGTAAGGCGGATCCCGGTATAAACGGTACAGGACAAGAGTTAGAAGGGAAGAATGATGAGACATGTCAGCTTATAGTAAATGAAACTCTTCGTCAGCTATGCACGGGGATCTCGAGAGACAGATGGATAAACTAAAGACAGATAGATATGTAGATTGAAGATAGATACGATTATGAGAAACAAGTAGATAGACTAAAGAATGACAGATGGATAGATAGCCTGACTGAAGAAAGATAGATAGATAGACAGCTAAACAGAAGATATGTATAGATGTCGAATCGAGGAGATCAAGTTAGATTTAGATAGACAGACATAGGAAAAGATAACTCGGGAGACAGAGACAGGAATGAGAGGCTAAGTAACCAAGCATTAGGAAAGGGAGAGGGAAAGGAGAGACGAGCGGTAGCAGCTAAATATGAAGAGAATGAACGATCTATCTATCTATATGTTGTTCGATTGTCTGTACTTACATCATCTCCTTCATAGAAAGTTTTTTCTTTCGCGGCCCCCACAACCTCTCCAATCTTCATCCAAGTTCCTGAGCCCTGCTCCCATCGATATACAACAGCCATACCTCCTTCTCGAAACATCTTAACTTCTCCGTCTTTCTTGCCACGCGTCGTCTAAGAGAGATTAAAACACACAGACACAAATTTTGACGAGAAGGATAGGGAGGTAGATGACTGAGGTACACGGCGAGGCAGAAGAGATCAGACAAAGTAAGAAGAACAGAAGAGATGAAATGAGAAAGACAGAAGATATCAGACGGAATGAGGGGGATAGAGGAGATGACACTGAAGTAGTAAAGGAGAGGTAGAAGAGATTGCATAGAAATACAAGGGTGACGCAGTGTGGTAAGAAGACATGCGTCGAATCGGGATACGAAGGATCAGCCGGACAGCTTTCCTCGACATGTAAGAACATGAAAAGATACAATAGACGTATGCATATAGGCATGAAGCTAAGCATACGAAGATAACACAAGAAGACGGAGCAGAAAAGCTTTTTACAAGAAGAGGAGAGATAGAGACATGCGGACTAAAAGAGACATCGCTTGCAAGAAGTGAGAAAATTTCTGAGACAAGAATGATCTCTGATGAAAAGAAGAAGAAAAGAAAGACAGGCGAGTCGTTCTAGAGTGAGACTTTCGGTCCTCTCAAGTCGAAGAGGGTTGATTTATTCACTAAGGCGTTCTTGAAGAGAGGGAGACAACGAAAAGAAAAAGAGAAAAAAGAGAAAAAAGAGAAAATTCTTACAGCTTGTTGAGAGATGTCTGGGAGAGTAGCGAGATCAATGGCTGACTCTTTCTTGGATGCAGCAGCCTCTTGGACCTGAAAAAGAAAAGAAAAACAAAGACGGGACAGAGAGAGAAGGTTAGAGAAAAAGAAACCTTCTCGGGGATAGAGATGAATGAAGACACATATACTCGAACACACTCCTCATATGTATATTTAGTGTACACATATTATCTGCTGTTGAATTAGTGTAAAGAGAAGCTACAATACACATTACATGTACGCACAGATAATATACATACGGCTGCATCTATCTATCTATCTACCTATATTGAGGTATGTTAAGTAAGAGGAGTCCCGAGTGAGGAGGAAGAGATTACTCTCGTCGTTACCGTCCAGACACGATGAAGAAAGAGATCTTCGAAAGAGAAGCAAAAGACCAACACGCAAGCAGAGGGAGAAGGAGAAAGCACGAAGGCGAAGAAGTATGACTGAAGATGTCGATGGAATGACAAGAAAGTCTCCTCCTGTTCATTCACAAGCTTCTTGAGTTTGTAGTGTTTCACACTCCCGCTTCAAGTCAACGTCTACCCTAAAATCTTCTTCCTCTTCTTCTTCTTTGCTTTCTTCCTGTTGCTGTTATGTCCCTGGTCTTCCCGCCAACAAATTCACCTTCGTGATAGAAAGAGACCGAAAGATAGACTAGACCCAACCACTCACTACCGCTCTACCCCAGCCTACGTATCCATATCGAAACAGCTCATCTATCTGTCTTTAATCTATCTATTTATTTCTAACCTACAATATCTCTAGCTTCAATCTGTCTATGCGTCTTTGGTCTATCTGTATCCTCTCTAACCTCCTCTTATAGTTATTTCTTTCTTCGCTTCTCCTCTCTCTTCCTCTGCTTCAGCTTAGCTCAGTTCCCTTACGTTTTTCGCTTCTTCGAGTTGTTTGCTTCTCTCAGCTAAAGGCAAGGCTCGGGCCTCATCAACCGTCCACAGTCTAAATAAAAAACGAAACAACGCACAAACACATCTACCTCTGGTGTATATACACCTATATCTGTACATAAACATTTATATCTGATATACATGTATATGTTCAAACCTGTTTGAATCTATCTATACCTATATACGCCAGCATTTCTTTCTCTCAATATATAGATAGGCTATGATTATATACTCCTTCCTGATGAATCACGCCATCGTCTAGTGCGGGGAGAAGGATCGGGGAGGGGGGGAAAAGAAGGAAGCATGAGGAAGAGGAGAGACAAGGGAGCAGGAGGCCTTGTAAGCACAGTAGAGAAAGAGAAAGATTGAAGATAGAAAAACAGATAGATTAGAGAGAGATAAATCGAAGGCAGACAGACTGAAGGTGGGAGAATGGAGGAATTGAGGATGAATACATGAATGAACAGATTGACTGAAGATAGATAGACTGGGGAGGGATACAGATCAAAGGTAGATGAGTAGAGAGATGAAAGGCAGATACCTAGAGAGACAGGTTGAAGGTAAATGGATAGCTACACCGAAGATCGATAGACGGATAGATCGAAAGTAGGTGAGTAGATAAACTAAAGATAAATAGGTAGACTGACTGATGAGGACGGGTAGACAAGATAGACAGATAGATAGATGCATGGATCAAAGATGGATTATCAAAGATAGATATACTAGTATACTGCAGACAGGCCAGAGAGGAGAGGTCTTCTTCTATCTAGTGGTGTCTATCCTTACTTGGGGCAACCCGGTCTATCAGTGAATCAACTCAAACTTTGAAGGAGACATCTGTATAGCACACTCACTCTTGTATCATCCATACATCCACCCTGTTGTCTCTTTCTTCATTCAAATCCTACTTCACTTTCTATCTTCTCTTTCTCTCTTACAGCAGACAAGTCTTCTTTCTCTCGTCTCCCTAGAACTCACCTCAGCTTTCCATCCTCACACGCTGTGGCGATTTCTCCACTGGGAAGCTCAGCTACCTGTGTGAAGAAGAAAACACGCAAGCCGAGAGAAAGAAGGTGTATAGATACATGCATATTTATGAGTGGATCAGAAGGAAGAGAAAGAAGACGAAAGAGAAAAGCAAGAATGCTCTATTAAAAAGATGATAAAAAACGGGATGAGACCAAAGAAGAAAGAGAGGAATGTCAGATGAGGGAGGTAGGGAGGTGAGAAGCTTCTGGCAGTCCTACATAACAAGAACTTGTCTTGGTCGGGGCATGCCGTGAATCTGCCGTACACAAGTGTCATGATCTAGATGTATAGATGTACAATATGTCCATACGAATGACCATGTAGATACATACATACATACACAGATAGATAGATAGATACGCCTATAGATACATACGTACATACGTGGCCATGTCTGTACAGTTACACGACGAGAGACATCTGAGGTCCCCCGGTGCATGCAACAACATCCCAAGAGCCTATATATACACCAAATACATGTAAAACGCTGACCTATCTATCTATCTCCCTATCTATACATATCCTTAATACTTACGGAAGACCGAGACCTCGAAAAACCCACGTATGAAGAGGAGGAGAGAGACAATGTCTAGATATGATACACCTCCTAGAGACCTACGAGCTTGCAAAATATGAAATCCACATCTCTCTGTCTCCACATATCTAAGAGTGGGGGAGCCGCCGTGAATCACAAAGAGGAAGGAGAACGTACTACAGACAGACATCTTCGACTCTTCATTACCTGCCATACGCTAGCTGCATGTAAGATTGTCTGCTGAACTTCTCCTTTCAAGAATTTCCCATGTGAGCCTCCGCCCGCACGACTGTTCATGTGTCCCTCCTGCTGCTTCGAGTCCTCATCTAAGGCGACTTTCCAGACTTTGCATGTACAGTCATCTGACGCTGTGAAGATTCGACCATTCCGTACGTGACTTGCTTTAACATCTGAGCAGGCACAGAGAAAAACAACTCCCTACTCAACAGACCATAAGAATAAAGCCGAGTCCCTCCTTCACGTATGACGGGGTCTGGGGCCTACTCATGGCATACATTACATAGAATAGAGGGAAAGAGACAGATTGGTAGATACTCGCTCCAGATGTGGCGTCTAGTGTCTGGTCATGTAAAGATAGATAAATAGGTAGATAGACCGACTAACGATAGATAGACAGGCTAACGACAGATAGGTGGCTGGACAGATAGATACATGCATAGAGATATATGTAAGATAGAAAGATAGATATGCATATTTACTCCACCGGTAGACTGAGATTCATATGACCTTGCGTTATGAAACGCCTGGTGACCTTTTACGGACCACTTCCTTCTGCACGGACAGTACACAGATATCTAGTTGCACTGAAGACACTGCAGGTGTGTATGTATGTATCTGTAACTATTCATACATGTACTCATGTGTATGAACTGTCCGACATAGAACATAAAAGAGACAGCTGGCTACAAATAGAGAGAAGAGAACATCTATGTAAGAAGGCAAGGAAGAGAAGGAAAAGAAAAGAAAGGCGTGTGAGGACAAGAAGGGAGTGAAAGGCTTGGAGGGAAGAGACCGAAGAGGAAAGGAAGGTAACGGCCGTCTTATAGAAGAGAAAAGAAGAAAGGAGAAAAGAAGAGGAGAGAGCTTACCAAAGACAAAAGCCGCATGTCCTTCAAATTCACCTAGCTGTGTGCCATCTAGACTCCAAGCTTTAACGAGCTGATCATTCGATGCAGACAAGAATCCAGCGGCTGTCTTCTCTCTCTCCGTTGTGTCTCCTTGGCTAGCTCCCGTACTACTACTACTACCACTGCTAGTACTAGAGGGCCAAGATGAAGAAAGGAACGATGAAGGGAGTGAATCTAACGCTCGAATAATGTCGTCATGAGCCGCTGATTTATTGACAAGCAGCATAGACAAAGAAGTTGAAACACCCTCCTCATTGCTCGGGCATCTATTTCCTCGCATAATGTTCTTCATACAGTTGATGTACAGATGAGACAAGAAGAGAAGGTATGAAATGAAGAGAGAAACCGTCTTTAAGCACGCTCTCCCGAGGGAAACAAACCATACCAAGTAGATGATAGTATCTACATAGATTGAGTGGACATATCTATGTGTACGTATACGGGACTTGTGCACTCGAGAGACAGAGATAGTTCGGAGGATGTAGTTCGATCCTCTGGATATGTGGAGTAAGGTATGGTGCTGAAAGATCTATACAGAAGACGATGTGTTACTACCTAAAACTCTTCACTATGTATATGCAGATATATACCGCGGTTCTTCATCTATCTGTGTAGATATGTACTGACACGTATATAGACGAGACAGTGTGCTAGTATGCGAAACTCTTCACTGTATTTATACGTATGTATATATACAAAAACGTCTTGCACGTGTCCATGTAGATGCAGATTCCTACATACACATGGATAGTTATAAAGCCACTCCACGTCCCAAAAGAGAGATCCAGGGAGAGGGGAAGATGAAATACATGGAACAACCGTTTCAAGACTCATTTCTCTTCACTTGCGAAGTGCCAGAGCATGCGGTGCATCCTTTCCTTTCCCACTCTACTCGTAGCTAAATAACCATACACCATACAGTGTACGTACGCCCGGCCCGATGATCTCTACCTATACAATATAGAGACACGGGATCGTTTCCCTCAACCGAATCCCTGTTGAAGATCAGTGCACCCCGCGGCGTGTGAGTGAGCTCGCGCGCTCTGTCTTTCTATACAAGAGACGTACATGGAATGGTTTTCTTAATTGAATCTCCTGTTGAAGACCAGAGCCTCAGGGTCTTATCCTGAGATCCTGTTATCATCATAGATGGCTGGTGGAGAGCTAGGACCGTTACTGTAAGAAAGATCAAGAGAAGAACGACAGTGTACAGACAGACCCACAGAAACAAAGAAAGGAAGGAAGCATGGAAAGGAACAAGATTTATCTCCCTACACAATCATCCACTGTCTTCTTTCTCATCTCTCTCCCTCTGAACTCCCCCTGCCTGTACATTCGAACGAGAGCCGAGTATACAAGATGACGCTGCTCCGTCCAGGCGAAAGAAACACAAAGAAGAAAAGCAACATACACCACAACGTGCTCTAGCATCACCAAAGAACCGATGAAGAAGAGGATTATCTCACAACAGAGAAAAGATACGAAAGAACAGAAGAGAATAAACTCTGCCCTAACTATAGATCGCTTTACGAATGCATTATAGACTGCTGTTCCTGTAGACAATCGATCTATTCATCTTCTTTCTTCATGCAACTCATAGAGAGTAGGAGGAACCAGAACAATGGAAAGACTTCTCAGCAGGATGGCATGCAGTATTAAGCTTCACACAAGACGCAACAGGTGTATATACAGTCGAATGAGAATATATAACCCTAGAACAGGTTTCCTACAGCTGCTTCATCTCTCTCAGTCCCGTACATCTACAAGTCGTACAGAAGGATAGAGAAATACTTAGGAAAGAAAGATCTTACACGTTTGACTTGCATGAGATGAAACTATTACAGAAAAAAGAGACCGGACGCAGGTCCATACAAAATAAGGAAAGAAAGACGCAAGACACAGAGGAGAGCGAGCCTAACGACCACCGTGTAAGATGTCTGTTGTCTCATATGGTTTGAAGAATAAAGAAAGCGACAGGCTAAAGAGAAAGAGAAAAAATGAGAAAGATCCGCATCTCTTTTGATGTGATCGTGAGAAGGCAAGTGAACTCCAAAGATATACGTGCTTATAACGGGGTCTTTGCACGGAAAAAAAGAAAAATAAGAAGAAGGAGGAATGAATGGTCATCGGGGTACGAGTGGGCGGCGGTTTGATTGCTTTTGAACAGAAAGAATCCGTTATCTGAATATATCACTTACCTGCGTATTTGTGCTGATCTAACTTGCGAATACACTCCGCGGTGTCTATACACCACAGACGGGCAGTTCCATCCCAGCTACCGGTGACAAGAAGCGGCGGATCTGAAACCTCTGAGAGAGAATTTACAGGGCCTTCGTGTCCCTAGAGAACAAACATATGTACACAGGGAAAGATACTCGGACTACCATTTGCTGCGGCAGATGTATGTGTGAATATGTATGTATGTATGTATGCATGTGTATGTATATTGATGTATACATTTACATATAAAGAGAAAGAGTGATGCGTGTATGTACGTAGTTATTTAAGTACGTGAGAATGCATGCAGTTCTGTAGAAGGAAGAAAAGAAGAAAAAAGACGAGTTTAGACGTAGGATTCTGTACGTGCTGATGTGCACGAAAAGGCAGGATAACTTTCTTTCTCCCAATATAAGAGCGAACGGCGATATGAAGGAAGAAGTCATGATCTTGATACAGAGTGTGAAGAGAAAACATCCTATTCACCTCGTTAGTCACGACATAAGGAGATAAACCAACAGCAGCCTTTAACCGGAAGATAATGATAGCTCCCCTTCCTCCGTCTCCTTTCTTGCCTCTTCCCTTTCTCACCACATAACTAGCAAGGACATGTCCATCACGGAGAGATATACGAAGAGCACGTTGATCTTTACTGCCGGAAAAGAAGGACGTTCCTTTCTCTGAGAGACATGGCGCTACGCAATAGACAAAGTCTGTATGGGGGGTTAGATGAAGTCGAGGCTTATATTGGAGAGGAGTCCGGTCCGTAGCTCCTGATGTCTTATCTTGTGGTTCTGTCTGAGAAGAGGAATTTTCCTTGACGTCAGGTTCTTTTTGATCCGGAGAGATGGATGACCATACAATGATCGATTTATCGAGACTCCCTGTGATGATTTCGGTGTGTGAAGAAGGAGAAAAAGAGCTGATACTACTGCTTGGATTTGTAGAGGAAGAATTGGAAGACGAAGGTATACAATGATGAGAAGTTTCAACTGTACATACACACCTCACGGCTTTTGTATGAGCTGCCCCCTCAAAAGCTAAGAGATACGGGGGGGGAGAGGAAGAAGAAGCGGATGAGAGAGCCATGACTTGGATAGGATCGTGGCAGAGAAGAAGAAAAGAAAAGATAAGGTTGCCGGGAGGAGAGAAGGGCAGGTATACAGGAGAAATGATGAAGATGAGATAGGTAGGTATATACGATAGATAGACAGAAAAGAGATGAAGAGTAGAGAAACAACAAGGCTTAGATTCCTAGGAAAGAGATACCACTAACACGGCGTGAATGTGTTGAAGAGATCTTGGGGTAGGTGCATATGGATCGAAGGCTTTGAAGAAAACACTCCGCTTTCAGAGAAATCGACGACGAGCGACACAGAAGAGCGTGTCTTTGTAACTTGGATCGGCACTCCGGCAGGCAAATGAACAGGCAAATGAAAGTAGATAGCACTTATGGACTTTATACGGAATGAGACGAAGGCGAGGATACATGAAGACAGACAGATCTCCAGCGACTACCTGACTCTACTTGAAGAGGTTTGATGCCTGGATGGCTTAGAGTGACCACCCACCGTACATACATCAAACACAACAGTAGATGATGAGAGATCTAAGAACTGCGGGATTCTTCCAGTGGACCCTCAACGACTCTTCCGTGACTTTTGTGTTAGAAGAAGAGACAAGAATGTCTTGTCTAAACGAGGAAAGGACGACGCGGACACAAGCAAGAAGACAAGGCGACAACAACAGCCGAAGCTCCTTAGAGTATGGATCTAAAGATGCAAGTAAGCTGCGTACAAAATCTCTCGGTTGCGATAGAAAATCCAAGAACGGGACCCTCTGAGGTCGAAAGAAAAAGAAAAATCCGTTTCTCGATCATGCTTTTCAACTCCTTAACGGCTTCTTGCATGCGCTTCTCAAGTTCCGAGATATTGAGTTGGTGAACCCTGCCTATAACCTCACGGTATTTTCTTGCAAACAATCGCTGTACCGAGACAAGAAAGTTCGCCAAAGCTCTACGATGCAACAGTGATGGATATATCTAGAAGGGCTGGTCTTGATAGAGTAGTGGTTTGCCTTTATGATCTAATGTACACCTGGCTTGGTTTCCACGGGGCGAGCGAGGCATGAAGAGTAGACACTCTATGGCGACAGTAAAGCAACCTAGGACCGATTTGTTGCGTGTGGCGCGTTCAGCTATCTGCTGATTGATTCAGAAGGAGGACTCTTTTTCCGGTCTAGGGAAGAACGCTTAGGGACGCCGGCGGAGCACAGACCGACAACGCCTTTGTTTGGATTGCTGTTGCTGAATTTGATTTTGCCGCCGTGCCACTAACTAGTGTGCCTGTTGCTGCCGGTCCTTCGCACTTCAAGAAGACAGCACGAGTCTAGAGATAAAACTTACAGATCGAGGACTCCTTATTCCAGGGGATCTCCCCTCACCTCCAGGACTGCTTTGTTCTTCATCCGAAGGGAGAGCATTCATCCTGTCTGTTTCTTTAACTTTCAGTTCTTGACAACGTAACACACCACGGGCGAGCTCTTGGTCTTTCTTCCCTTGTAGTATTCTGCGTAGGGATGGATGGTGGCTCTTCGCTCCATCAAGAATAAGCTTCCGGCGATTCTTTCCCTACTGTGCTGCATTGTCGCCCGTACCACGGACGTTAGTTGCCTGTTTCACTCTGGAGAAACCTGCTGACCACTCCTGGAGCGCTAGAAATACGCCGGTGCGCCGCTATAGCTGTTGGGAAAGACTTCTCTAACAACCACACTCTTTGGTTGTGTCGGACAGATGACTGAAAGTAGGCTTCTCTTCCGGAGGACGGAGAGAAAAAGACCTCTGCAGCTCCCGTCTCCCGGGTCAGGTGACCGGACGCTTCTGGAGACAAGGGTACACCTGCATACCGAGAAGGAAGGCGAATGACGTTCCTGCTACGTTAAGACCCTTCTATCTTTCCTTTTAACAAGAGAGAGTTCATTCTTCTGCGATTCATCCTCAGTAACATTCACGACCATTCGGTCTCTTGGTTTGTTCGCGCGTATGAACCCCAGCTGGAAACCCTCTCGCTTGTTACTATCGCCATGAGTAACTAGCTGCATGGTGACAAAGCCCGGGTGTGTTTGCAAGATGCTAGAAAGGAATAGAAAACACGTAACTTGCTACGATGCTGTCGCAGGAGATCTGTAGTAGCCACTTAGCCTTAACGGCTCTAGCTTAAAGATTACGATTTGAACAGCTCGGGTCGTCTAGATACAAACCATCCTCTTTCGTCTTCCTTTTCACGACTATGGCGTCTCTATCTACTATTGACATTTTCTTCATCTTTTCTTCTTCCTCCTCGGCAGCTCTGCACACTAAAGATCCAGCCTCCCCCCTAACTTTACTCCTCACGGTTGGTTGCAGTGACACCATCAATCA
>NW_027153901.1:0-1512 GCF_002600585.1 Cystoisospora suis
CGTTCCAATATGGTGCTTCTGCGTTCTATCAGTTATTCCCCCTGGGGGAATCTCACGAAACACATCGGCGTATTGATCCAACAGTTTGCTAAATTTCTCTTCTAACACTACTCCTCTTTTCTCTAAGACCTTGCTTGGTAGCTCCACAATCTGGCTCTCATCCGCGTCCACACATTGGGGGGTTAGGATAGACTGCTCACCCAACACTTTGACGGCCATGACACAGTTAACTTCCTTTCTCTTAAACCACTTACGCATTTGTTGCACGGAGCATACGGGTACCTCCCCTGTGTCTAGACTGACACTGCGTAATTCCCCAACTCGATTACTCTCGCAAATCGAATGCATTTGCTCACCGACACGTTTCCCCTCCCCGGGACATGTATCGATCTCTTCTACGGACGGAAAACGAAACTGGACATTATCCTTAGCGTCTCCACTACTTCTTAGCGCGCGTGGCAACTTAGGTCCCTTCTTCTCCTTAGGAGGAGGCATGATTAGATACATCGGGTCCTTCGTCCCCTCACTAGGTGACTTCGCATCCTCTTCATTCACACACGGGACTTCTCCCCTTACAAACTTCGCTTTATTCTTCCTATTTGATCTATATCTTTCTACTGCGTCTGTCTTACGTTGAGTTTCCTTTCCTACCCACGTTAGTGACTGTAAATAATCCACTGGTACACCTGGAACTTGTAACGGTTTCAACTCAGTGTCACTTAGCACATCTTGCCACACAGGCTTCTTTTCACAGACCCCCTGAACACTGGGGCGTACAAATTGCACGATACGTTCACGGAAGTCCCACAATACTCCCACTCTCGTTAAAAAATCGTACCCCAATATGACGTCGTGGCCCAATTTACCGACGTACAGCGGGTGCTTCCCGCTCCAGCGGTCCACTTCCAGCACGGCTCCGCAAATGACCTTCGTCGTGGTCATTGCAGTCCCACCTGCGCACATAAATTCAAACGGTGGATCGAGCTCTTGTACAAATTTGTCTAGGTTACTACATACATCGGGGTCGATGAAGCTCCGAGTCGCCCCAGGGTCCAACAAGGCCCATAACTCTCTTCCTTCAACCTTCACTACAATTATGGGCATTTTGTCCCCTAGGTGGATCTTGTCATTCTGAATCACAGGTTGGATTGCCCCAACTCTGTGCACTATTCCCTCATTCGGGTCTTGCCTCTCATCGGTTCCCATCTCCACTGACTCCTCTGGAAGCTCGACGCGTAGGTCCTCGAACGTCTTAGTCAGTTCTTGCAACTGCATGTCGACGTCCTTTCCCTCCATACTCAATGGAGTGGGGGTTCTCTCTTCCGGCCTGGAGGAGTCTGAGGCCCTCCGGCTACTCTTCCCGAACCTCCTCTTCTCCCGCCTCTGCTCCGCGAGCCATTGCTTCCTTATTAATCCCCGTCTCCTTCTCCTCTCTTTCCTAGGATCTAGACAGACCTCCTCTTCGCTTGTGGACTTGATCTCGATCACTTCGGGGGGGTTACTGGCACTGCC
>NW_027153901.1:1759-1969 GCF_002600585.1 Cystoisospora suis
CGCGACGCTTCGCGGCATGCATTAACCTACTCGTAGCTTGTACTGTCTCTGTGTCCCTTGCACGGGGGCTCCTCCACGACTCTTTCGACGACCCTTTCTTCACCCTCTCTACGTCAGCCTGATTCTTCTGCTTCCCCCTTTGAGGGCGAGGGCGTGTGTGGGTCTCCTCCGCTTGTACTTCTCGTGTGGCGAACGAGAAGGGGTCGTCTT
>NW_027153901.1:2449-3044 GCF_002600585.1 Cystoisospora suis
TGGCTTGCTCCTCAACCCGTTTCACTTCTTCCTGCGTCGGTCCACGGCGGAAGTTCATCCATGGAGGGATGCCACTAGCTCTCTGGTGTTCCCTCCTTGCACCGAGAGCTACCAGTTTACCGACTCCTTGTTACACATTGCTGCAAAATGTCCCGTACGTCCACACTTATAACACCTCCTATCCCCTCTCGGTACATACGGCCTTCTGTCAGGCTCCTGATTTTNNGTCACAACTATTCGCCCCTCTTCCGTAGTCAATACGGATCCCGTTCCGCGGGAGTTCGGTGCCGTTGTGGCACGGCTACCAAACACTGGGGACTGCCTCTCGCTTTCCCACAACTCCTCGTCTGCAACGACTCGTGGCGCTCTTGTATACAATGGTCTGCCTTCTCTCCGATTACTTCTCCTCCCCAAGTTACTTCCCGGATAAAACCTCCCTTGGTGCCGCCCTTGTCTCTGTCGCCGTTCGACTGCTTCTCTGCCTGGCCCTTCTCGCCGAAAGAACCTATCGCGGGCACATTCCTCTCTGCGCCTCCGTTCGGCTAGGTCGCGTACTTCTTCCCTCGTACTCGGCAGCGGGCCCCTGTAACCTCTA
>NW_027153901.1:3434-3615 GCF_002600585.1 Cystoisospora suis
ACAAACTGTGGTGGCTCCCGACCTCCATACCCCGACACTTTACCTCTCACATAACTATTAAGCTGGGCTAAGTCCGTTGTCCACGTACGAGGAGGTTCCCTATTCGCTGCTTCTACATCAGCGTACATGTACACTGCCATGCGGATGGCATCCGAAAGCGTAAAAGGCTGACTCATATGCA
>NW_027153901.1:3746-4426 GCF_002600585.1 Cystoisospora suis
AATATTGCCTCCGAGGAGCTATACGGGGCATAATGCTCCATAAGACGCACTTTAAAGTCAGCCCATGTTGCTGGACGTTCAGTCTTTGGTAGAGCTAATGTATACCAACGCGTTGCCTTCGGGTCTAAGAAGGTTACTGCAACTAGCAACTTTTCCTCTTCCGTTAAACCTAACCCATCCATATATATCTCCATCTGGGCGATCCATGACGCTGGATGCTCGCCTGTGAATTGGGGCGGGGGTCTCGAAGCGGCCAGGACCCTTGCATTCCTACTCTGAAAGTCAACCAGGGCGGACGGGCGAAAACTTGCGATAGGCGTCCCCTCCCTGCCGAGGGGGAAATCCGGGCTAGTCACATCCTGAAGCCCTGCAATAAGATTGCTCCTCCTGGGGGCCTCCAATTCCTTCTTGATTGTTCTTTCCATCTCAGCAGTCGTCCAAGAAGCGTCGCTGGGTGACAGCGAAAAATGCAACGGCTCTTCCTTCGGCTTCTCCGGTGCTGAAGCCATAAGCCCCTTCCCTGATTTTCCTCCGCACCAAGACCTCTCACACACACGAATGACTGTCCCGGGTCACGGGACCAATTGTAATGATTGGTGGAAATGTAAGGATGAACGACAATCTCGGGCGCGTGGAGCTACGCACAGCCTCTAGTCCGATTAGCTTCCACTAGGAAGCCT
>NW_027153901.1:4956-5124 GCF_002600585.1 Cystoisospora suis
CCCTCTCACAGAAAATCGTCTATGATCACGCCAGCGAGGAGGGAAAACCTAAGTCCCTTTCCTGGGACTTCCACCTATGCGCAAAATCTCTTCCCCTGTTTTCTTTTTTTCCTCTTTTTTTTTTCCTTTTCCTTTTTTCCCCCCAGTCGTTCCTCCGCCAGCGCTAGC
>NW_027153902.1:0-123 GCF_002600585.1 Cystoisospora suis
GGCGAACGAGAAGGGGTCGTCTTCGTCTAACAGGCGTTCCTCACAAATAGGTGTCGGGTCCCTTGGGGCGGTACCTCTTGCTGCTAGCGGTTCCTCCTTCGTCACAACTATTCGCCCCTCTTC
>NW_027153902.1:685-853 GCF_002600585.1 Cystoisospora suis
CCTTCTGTCAGGCTCCTGATTTTCGCGCGTCGTGTTCACCGGAGGTCCCTCTCCTCCGCGCCTACGGGGTTCTAACTCTCGCCACGATTCTCTCGTCCTTACTCCCCCTTCTGGAATACGTGGTGGAGGTCCGCGGGGAGGTCCTACAAACTGTGGTGGCTCCCGACC
>NW_027153903.1:0-251 GCF_002600585.1 Cystoisospora suis
GAAAAAGGAAGACGCTGAGCCATGTGTGAAAGAGGAACACGCCGAGCCGTCCGTGAGAGAAACGGCCGAACCATCGGTGAAGGAAAGGGCCAAGCGTTCCGTGAGAGAAAAGGTTAAGCTTTGCGTGAGAGAGAAAGCTAAGCTTTGCGCGAGAGACAAAGCTAAGCTTTGCGTAAGAGATGAAGCTAAGCTTTGCGATCCGAATCGGAAGAAAGAGAGACAGAAAGCTTTCAGAGCGAAGGAAAGGAGAC
>NW_027153904.1:0-28716 GCF_002600585.1 Cystoisospora suis
GTTTGGCCAGCGCTGAGCACGAGGCTTCAGGAGTTGTGCTCGACGCACTCGTGCGGACAGCGTGATGACCGGTTTCAGGGCCAGCTTCCTAGCACCGCAATACTGGAGAGATGTCTTCCTCATCCTGAGTTTATTTCACCGATGTCTGCCATGGGTGCGGCATTCGCGTAGACAGTCAGAAGGGCTTACCCTTCTTCCGCTCGGACTCCGTGTTCGGCAAAGGGAAGTATTTTCTTTCGCGTGCCGGCGCGAGTTTCTTTGACTTCAGTCCACGTGCTTGCCCCCCCCGGGACGTCGCTCTCACTGTTGTGTGTTCGGATGTGTCGCGATTCAGACCTGTTACTGTAGGCTTCTGCTTTGTTAGGTCTTCAGTTCCAGAGGCCTTAGCAAGGGCGTCTTCTCAATCGTATTCGACAAGACGCCTTGCGCAACATCCCCCTTCTCTTGACGCTGGCGATCGCGATCCCCCTGGATGTGACTGGAGGGAACGAAGGAAGAAATTTTGATCTGGAGCGCATTGCGTCCCAGGCGTGGTGGTTTTATCATGTAGTAGCACTAGCAGTGTGCAGGTCCATGCATGGCTTTATTCTACCGGGGGGCGGGGGTGCGATGAGCCTGCCGGTGGCCTCGTTGATGGTATCTCGTGTTCAGAGGCGTAGATGTCCTTGTGCACGTTTTCTGCGCGTGGAATTCAGGTAGTGCTTTTCTGTTCGCATTTGCAGACGCCAGTTTCGATTTCTTCATTCTTACGTGATGCTCTCCGTCCTCCTGATCCGGGGATGAAAGCTCTTTTGAGGCGGTAAGTCCGCCGTCTCGACGACGGCACGTGACACGTACTATAATGGTGTTTGCCTTCTTGGTCTGTACGCGAATTGCACTTCTCCTTAGCTGAATGCACGGGGGTGCTGTGAAGAAGCTAGTGTGCAGGGATCGGGCTTTTTGGTCAGGAGAGGACGTCAAGCATCCGGGAAAGAACATTGCCGAGAACAACGTCTTCGGTGTCTCGTTCTCTGTCTCGTTGGATTGCTTCTTCCGGTACCAGTATCGATTACTTCTCATGGAGTCGGTACACAGCTGGGGTTTTACCGTGCGCCTTACGTCGCTCGTTCCGCCAAGCTATGGATAGGATGCTGTCCCGTGAGGCTTCCATGGTGGCCAGACTGGTGTGATTTCTTCGGCTGCTGCTGTGTGGTTTTCGGCCTTTGTTCTGCAGCTTGTTCATCTCCTTCAGCCGCCTGGAAGCTGTCTACAGTTTGCTTCGGGAGCAGACTGCCGGCTTCTCAGCCCGGACGCAAGCAGAGTCTGAACAGCCGTCGCTCCAGCGGTCACGGGAGCGTCAGACGGGCACTGCGTCACTGTTGGGTAGTGCACACTTCGGAGGTGAGACGGAGACCTGACTGCGCGTTTTCGGTGGTCTTGTCCGTCAAGAGCGGCATTCTCAAACGCCGGTGTTGTCCGATCAAGCGAGAGACCCCGGAACATCTGTCCGGGTCATCGGCGTCTGGCAGAGATTCAGGAGCTTCTTGTGTGGTTTGTTGCTGCGCAGCATCGGACGAAACTGCGGCCTGCGTTGGTCGCCAGGACGCAGGGAGAGAAGACGGTTTGCACACGACGTGTCCACACAGTGACAAGGCACAAAATACTTTAAGCAGACCTGCTGTCGAGGCGGCTTTCCGAGCGCTGAGGTGAAACTATATAATAGGTCTCCGGGGGGAGGGGCGGCAAAAAGTATGCCAGGAGTAAAAACGGGGAAAGGCCGTCTGCTTATTGATTTCAGAGCAACAGAGCGTCAGCATCGATGAGTGTGAAGGGAGGATATGCTCGAAGGAAACCCTTCGTCCGCTACCTTGCGTGTTGCGATGTCCAGGCGTTGTTTCGGCTTGCACGGAGATAGACACTCCGTACGTGTCTATCTCCGTGCAAGCAACCTCTCTACTAGTGTCGGTTACACAAACGTTGTCGGCGGTCGTGCGGGTACGATCTGTCCTTCGGTGTGGCTTCGGTTTTACGGGGGGGATATCAAGAGAGGTGAAGGACCGGTGGTTCTTGCCTCATCTTCCGTGTTTGACTGGGGGGTTCCACAGTGCTGCGCCAGGTGGTGACTCCTTCGTTAGAAACGTGCGAAGTGTTCAAACAGTTACAAGCCCTCTGCTTCAAATACAGTCGTCATCGGAACTTGTCCTTTGTGTTCTCTCAGCACGATTCGGTCTGTCGCCATGAAGCTCACTGGAGATTTTCGCGGCTCGTCGCCACGCGGGCTGGATAATGCCTTACACTCGGCGAGCCAAAGTCACCTTATGCGCGTGGCTGTGCAATCGGCAGTGACTCGCGCAAGGGCGGTCGGTCATTTTCTCGACGTTTTTCTTGCCCTTCGTAGACGCAGAGGGGCTGCTGTATTGGGTGCAGATAGCCGTACTAGCGGAAACCGACTTAGAAGGGCAGTGCCCGAGGGGACGACTGTCAATGGGTCTCGTGTGTTTGGCGTTCCCTCTCTGGACGAAGCTAGCAATGGCACCTCTCTGGACTTACGACAGCCAACTCGGCAAGGCAACACCGCTTCCGTTTCTTCGGCCGTTCCACCTCAGACAATGTCCACCAGTTTTGACCGTGGTCCCTGCGTTCCTGCAAACAAGTCTGGTTTCGCGTCTCGCCCCTTCGTGGAGAAGTGCTGGCTGTGCTCACTTCTCCCTTCCGAACGGAGGCTCTTGCGGGCAGCCATAGAAAACATTGAACGCCTGGCGGATGGATCGGTACATCACTGCTTAGAAAACTCGGACCAACTTCTTCAGGCGCGCGGCTTGTCCGACAAGACGCTTTTCGGCAGCCTTTCGAGCATTCCTGAGATGTTGTCACCGGGAGCATCCCGTGAGACCGATATGCGTGGCGGAAGTGGCGAAGGCACTGAGGGGTTTTCATTACCGAGTTCTTCGACTTCGGTTTGTCATCACGGTGGTGGAGGACGAAGCGGTGATGCCCTTAGTGAAGGCCCACGAATGACGCTTTGGTCTTCAGTTCAACAGGAGACGAGCGACGTGCCACACAGCCAATCTGGCGAGTCAGGCCAGGTGCTTTCCGCGGAAGGTTCTCCTTTCGTGATCGCTGTCGAGAGTAGAAAAGGTGGAGCTACACAACAGTCGAAGGCTACGCACGTTTTCTCCCGGGATGCATCTCAGCAGCCAACGGAGCTGACGAAACTGACTGCGAGGCCGCAGTGTTCGGATCGGATTATGGAAGGAAAAGCAGGCGTACAGCTCTTGTGTCAAAGCGCCAGCCGCGCTGTCTCTCCTGACGGTCTTTTACGGGTTGAACAGAGGTCAGAGTCTCCGTCGAAGGTACGGAGTCGGGGACATGTGGCGGAGGTGCGGTCGACTACCGCTAATAAGCTTGCGCCCTCTTCAAGTTTAGGGAAGGGGCGCTATAACAGCTTCTCGATTGTCAATCCGACCCAGGGATACCAACTTAGGACAGTGGAGAACGGTGCAAGGGAAGCACTGGGGAAGCTATTCCGACTGGCGGAGGCCACTCTTCTATCGTCTTCCGTGTTCTCATCGCCGAGTCACTTCCCGGACGAAAGGAGCGACGACAACAGGCAGCCCGTAAAGAGTATAACCAGATTCGAGAGGACAGTTGGACATCCCGCTTTGTCGGGGGGAGCATCTGCGAGACTCGCAGAGGCTTTCGCATTGTTCAAAGCTCTCGTGCAGGCAGGTGGAGGTGCGGAAGTTCCAATGCCGTTCCCTGGGAAATCCGCGGGGAGACCTGTATCTGTTCTTGAGTCTGGTGGCAGGACCCGCGACAGTCAAAGGAAGACTGAAGAGACGGAGAAGTGGACAGAGGAGGAAAGTGTCTTCCGTAGACAGCGCGAAGGAGCAGCTCGAGTGCCGGGTGAAAGGAGTGATCAGGAGGAGATGAGACTCTGGGTTGTGCCAGATGTCGCGGCGTTCAATGCTTTGTTGAACGCCTGTGCGCAAGCGGGACATCTTGCCCTAGCTCATGCAGTTTTCACTACGTGAGTGCCCGGGAGCCTAAGCTGGCGTATTTGTTTCTCAAGGTGACGTCAACTAGATGCTGAGGGCCCTCTCCAAGAGCCACTTCCACAGCCGGTGAAGAGTTGAAGACAGAGGCGAATTGTTGTAGGTGGCAGTCGCTTGCTTCGTCTCTCAACGTTTTCAGGTCCCAGACTCACTTCACTACAGGATGTAGATAGTGCTTGACGCTGTGTTTGTATCCACCCACGGAATTCCCCCCGGTAAGCGACCGTGTTCTGAATTTACTGTTGGAATGCCTCCGCAAAACCGAGGGAACAAACCGGCAACGGAAAGATTCTTTTCTCGCACAGGAGGCTCTCTTCCAGATTGTCGACCCGGTGTAGCTCTAGGGATTTCCAGCTGGACTTCTTAACGTGACGAACTGTCCCCCAGTCACACTCAAAGTTGATCACCGTTTTACGTCGCCTAGCAGAAGTTCTGCATGTCAGTGCATGCGTGCGCCCTTCCACACTCTGCATATGTCTGTTTATGACAAGTACTTTCCGCGAGATCGAGAGGGACTCCTCCTCAGTAGGAGGTGTGTGTGTGTGTGTTGTGTGCGGACAGGATGCAGCAGTGCGGGGTGTTCCCTGATCTTCTCACGTATACCGTTTTGATCAAAGCTTGTGGGACAGCAGGCGAGGTTGACGCGGCTGAGAGCGTTTTCCGTGCTCTAAAACTAGAGGTTCGAAGAGCACGTCGGGCGATCGCGCATCATGCTTCCTTCAGTGTTTCGCATGCTCGGGGGGATGACAAGGCTTTGGGTGGAAGCTTAGTTGGAGAAGCGAAAGAAAAAAGTGACGGTTCAGCGCCGTCTCTGGTTGGAGGACAAGCCGCTACGCGGGAACGCAGCTTAGTGGTGTATGCTTCTAGTAACGCAGAGCCTGGTGTCCGTCTAGGAGCCTCGGTGTCTTCGCAAGGCGCTGATCTGCCAGTCCAAGAACCCAGCACAGCTACTGTGTTGGACGATCAGAGTCATCCTCTTGGTTCTCTGGCGTATGGACAAGGCCACAGCGAGATGATCTCGTGTCTTCACCCCACCGAGTTCACATACTATCAGATCATGCAAGCAAACTATCGAGCGGGTGCGCAAAGTCACATCCCCCTGTTACAGGCCGGTTGTTTCTTGTCCACGGAGCTGTTGTGTGTACGTGAACTTGCATGGATCTTTACTCGTTGCTGTCTTCGGATTGCAGGTCTACTAGAAGCATTCACTATGTTACAGTCTGTGTCGATGCCACAGGACACCAACCCTCCTTTTCTGTAGAAAGTAATTCAGATGAAATTGCGCATGCATGCTGCACTAGACGACTCAAACCACCGACGGTTCTTCCCGGGAACCGAGAGCTTGTTTACCTTTGCGGTGTCGTCAGTGGGGGAAGTATTCAGCGTAACGTGAGACACGACAGAGGAGCGCTTCTCATCCCCGGGTGTCGGTCGCCTCACGGCGTCGGCCGTATCGTTGTAGTTTAGGTTGTATGTGAAGTTGCATGTTAGTTTTTTCTGTCTTTACAAGTGTGGTGCTACTACAATATCGTCGCAGCAGATGCACATTGTAATACGTTCAGAGGTGCCACAAAGTTGAGTTGCTCTTCGCGCGGCCGACTGGGAAAGTCGCTCAGTTTATGTTGCATCCACGGGTTTGTAGTCAAGACACGGCTACAAATCCAGTACGTCAGTTCGTCATTTAAAGGAGCTTGGGGCAGTCCCGCAGACGGACTCCGGGGTTTGTTCGCTCGGCCGTGCGTGGCAAGCTAGGATTCCCGCTCGCCGTAGGGACGTTCGTGTGGTTCTGTCTTCAGTGATACATACGGTTCGATATCAAAGTGCTCTGCCTATGGTTGCTTATAAGGAAGTTCTCGTTGTGGCGTTTTCTTTTGATCTGACTCCAGGCCGACTTGATAGGGTGTGGGAACTCTGGGAAGAGCTCCGAAGTGAAGCCTCTCTTTCCAGGCCCGACCGGACGGACGGAGCCCCTCGTAAGTAACACTGGGGTGACCCTTCTTCCTAAAACACCAACATCGGTTGTACCTTCACTCTCACCTTACTACCTAGGTTCTGTATGCAGGCAGAACCTTCGTTGTCCGAGGCGACTGAAGTCTCAACGGCAATGATCAGGTGCACGAACGCACTGTATTGAAGAGAAGTCGGAAGATGTGGTGGTTCACCCGGCCCTGCACCGAAAACAGGGGAGACACGGCGTCACACTTAGGTCTGCAGCTGTATTTCGTTGTCGTCTCGTCGTCATTGGGGCTGTGATAGTACTGTACTATGCTTCAGTGTGTGAGCAGGTAATTTACAAGGCCAACCCATCTTGTATTGCCTCCAGCTCTGTTTCATGTCACCGTCTTTGCAGGCATAAACGAGAGCTTCCTCCGGGTCACCAAGCTGACCGTGAACTGGCTTCTTCGTGTTTGTGCGGAGCAGCAGCTTCCCAGAGAAGCCTTGACTCTCTGCAAGCAGGCAAACGTGAGAGTGTGGAGAAGCTACTAATGCACAGAGGGAGTCAATAGCTCGACAGCCAGATTGCATTCATAGATAGCTAGCTCAGGGATACATTGCCACGGTGTACTTGCTTTGCATTCTGAAGGTGTTGGAAGTCCACCTATCTTCTGCAGGAGTTTATCTAGTGTCTTTGAGAGTCTCTTCGCTTACACATGTTCGCTGCTCATGGGGGGTAACTCGGACACGCACGGCACCTGTATAGTAGGTCACCACCTGTCTCATGATATCTGTCGGAGGTCGTAGAACTATATATATATAGGTTAGTGGAGAGTTACGTACCCGTTTGAGTACTGCTCCTACGAAAAAATGGCGGACAGTGCCTGCAACCAGGGGATTTGCAGAGGGTGTACCGTGGCCCACGAAAGAGGTCAGTGACTGCGTCAGCTTTCGGGCCTTCTCACGAGTGAGTATCCAGTAACAGTTTGGTGAAGGCAGAGTCTGGAAGGATGTAACAGTAGACTGTCGAACTGAGCTCTCTTCTGAGACAGGGCGTTCAGTTCTGCAGTTTAGAAAGTGAGCCCCTAGGAGGGGTTCACTGTCGACCTCCCTGGTTCGGTCTAAAGGCCGCTTGCCACCAGACCAGAGCAGGCTTTTCCCTCAAGGCGCGGCCGCCGTGTGTCTTTGCTGTGCGTCCAGGAGTTCGGTGTCAGACTCTCGAGTCGTGCGTATCGCGCTGTTCGCGGCCTCATCTCTCCGGAAGCGGAACCTTCCCTGGTGAAAGCACAAGCCGTTCCCCGGCTGTCTTCCACAGAAATTACTGGTATTGAGTCCCCGATGAAATTTAGTTCATGCTCTTCTGAAGGTCCGAAAGGGATCGAGGTCAAACCTCCCCTTCAGTCAAAGTCCCTAAAAGGGTGAAGACTGCAGTTTCTCAGGGCCGTCTCATCAGGCACCCGTCTCGCTCCTTCTTTCGAACACTTTCGAGGAAGGTAGCGTATGTTTATAGCTGGAGCGGCCGGAAGGATGTATACAACAATTCTTGCTTTCAGCCTTGTGCTTGTGGTTCTGGAGTACGCGGGCTACTGAACTCGGTGCCGCTATAAATCTGTTGGATCTGAGACGGGAATTCAGCTTGATACAGTTTCCCTACAGGTGGCTTTTGTTTGGATCGAGTTACTGTCTCCAGGCCATCCAATTCCAGTAAACATTTCTCCATGGAGAGAGAAGTGTGTCCAGCTGAATTCCCATCTCGGTACAGCGGCCTCCGCATGGCACGTCGGACAGGATATCTCTCCAGACTTACGCAAGACTAAGCCGGGCTTGTTTTGGGTGTCCGCGGTGGTGGACTCTGTGTCAAAAGTTTCGTTTTGAGCTACCTTTTTCTCAGTCTTTGTAGGCGACTGTACGCCTCTTGAAGGCCACAAGGATTCGCCCTGAGGAGGGCAATGCAGCGACTGTCTCTAGACATGTATATTCTGTCCGCAGTCCCGTCGTCTCAGCAGCGTCTTCGTTTCATACTGTAGGGTGAAAGTGTGCTCTTCCTCCGGCGAAGTGTGCCGTCATCTGTTCGAACTCTCGTTAACCTCCGATCTACCTAGACGCTTTTATACGCTGTGTACAAAGCGTCGAGGTAGAGGTGAAAACAGTGTCGATTGTTGGGAGAGAGGGGACTAACCCAACAGTGCCGGGATCGATTTCAGCTATTTGCGGTACCACAGACCCAGACGCTGTTGCGGGTCTCGTTCCTCGGCTTCTTTCAACCCATATACATAGGGGCATGCGACAGACCTCCAACCAACGCACGAGCAAGGTGTGAGAGGCGTGCATGCACTGTGCTTGTTGAGCGTACTCACAGAAGGCAGTCAAAAACAAACAGCCGCAGCGCACGGCCTCAGTGTTTTCTCGAGGGGAGCGTGATAATGGTTTGTGCTTTTGTCTCGTGTTTCTGTACTCAAGCCGTTACGGGGGTACACGCCAAGGGGTAGATGCAATGTAAATGGCCGGCACTGCGTGGGAGGAAGTTTTGTTCCTGTTCGTGTGCCTTCTTTCTCGCGCTCTGTTGCTTGCGTTGTCGCGTGGTGTTACTATCGTCCCAGGCAGCGCGGTGGAATGTAGGGGCGCGCCTGGTATTGGGTTCCACTTGGTGTGTGCAGTATGGTATTTGCCGGGCTTTTACCATATCCTGTTTCTGCGCGGCACAAGTGCGGTCGTTACCGTGCTTGTGTGAGACGTGACGTTGCAGCATCTCAAGTTGGGTTCTTCAGACACATGGCTGTGCACCAGTACAGACGGATGATAATAGTATGTAGTATCTGTCCATTTCGATTAGCCGGCTACGTTAGGACAGTGTTCTTCTGCATGGACATGTTGGCGGATTCTTCACGGTAGTCCGTCCTGAGTCTCGCTAATGTGGAGTCTTTAGATAGGCCTCCTGCTACTCTGTGGTACTTCAACTCCGCGGCTCTCCCAGCCGCAGTGATTCGATGCATGCACGCTCTTGTGATGTGTGAGCGCTGCAGTTCTGTCGATGTGTCCTGGTCAACTATAGCATGGCCGTGTATGTCTGCTTTCACGGAAGAGAACTTTCTTCTTCTTCCTCCGCGCATTTGCGTTCGTGTGCCCAGATGGAGGTACGTGCATACACTCCTTCATCGTGGTATTATCAGGCCTTCCACTGGCATGCCCCTAAACTGCAGACGTCATGAAGTCACCACACAAAGACAGGGGGATCAAATGCTTTTCCGCGAGGATGAGCGGCCAGTGTACAATACTGTGCAGCAAGGGCCGCGCCAAGGGAGCGGTCAGCGCTCGAACTCAGAACCCTGTTTGTGCTGAAGAAGAAACCAGGGTATGAGTATTACTCCTTGCATTACAAGTTCCTTGGAAGGAGCGGAGTGTTAGGAGCCTCATGAACCTACGTTAGGTTCAAGAAGAAGTGCGTCAACTATGTGCTCCCGTTTTGTCCGATAGAAAGGGCTGACGTTCATTTATCCCATCGATTGTACTGATGACACCTCTCTCATCGTACTAGTTATACTCTCCTGACACATACCTCGTAGATGATCTTAGCTAAGCAGTCTCACACCTAGTCGTCCTCAAGTTCTCTGTAAAGGCTTATCACGAACTCAAAGAGATACACTTGCACGTACCCTGCAAGGTGATGGACCGCTTCGCGCAGTCTAAAAAGCATAGGCACCTCAGAAAGAACAGCGGCGCAGATTGTGACCGGCGGCGCGCTCTAATGTCGTTGACGCAGCGGCCTTGGTTACCCTATTCACGGACTTGAGTTAACACGTCAGGCCTTTCATCAGTGACAAATGCCTGCCCATGCGGCTTCGCTCATGATCGCAAAAGAAAGCTACGCACATTGAGACAATAGTCACCACACCGTAGATTTACTGCACAACTGTCCCCCTGCCTGGGACGCTTCGAGCAGCGCCATAACCAGTACTACTACTGCTACTGAATATATGCATAGGTTAGAGCCCGGAACTGAGGGGAGAGGTCTTTCATTGTATCCACAGGCACTGTCATCCTTTTTCCATCTGGAGAACTTCACTTTTTGCCAGTGATCTTCACGCCAGAAAGCTTCGCGGCGTCGACCTTCGTGGAGACGGCGGACATGGCTTTCGAACGACCATCCTAAAGGACAACAGAAAGAACAGGGAAGTGACACAACCACCGCATGCGGGTCAAAAGCACCACACTCGACTCAGAGTTGGAGAGATGTATGGGACTTTAAAGGATCCAGTCTAGACGAAGATCACTGTGGGAGCCCTCCATCCAGCCAGCAACGGCTCGAGCAGTCTTCTGCTGTATGCTCGTAAGCGTCACAACAAGAATAGAAGAAACCTGATGCCGAGCAATCCTCACATTCGCACGGAGTTCAACCGAATGAGTTCGGAGTCTTGCTTGGCTCAGTCTCCACGAATCAGACCCTACTCGAGCAACCTGCACACTGTACACATGCAGCAGCCTCTTTCCGCTAAACAAACTCCATGTATTCTTCTATCATCGATCTGTGTCAGCTAGTTCTATGTCATAGACATTCCTCCTCTAACTGCATTTTCGGTGTGAAGACTCCGACACTCTGACCGACACATTGACTTCGTTCCCTGCCTGAAGGGATGGGATGAAGGCGGTGTATCCTGCTCAATGAGCTTATGATGTCTTACAGGAATTTTGATCAAGACAATTTTATCTCCTGCTTCGTCGACACGGAAGTAACCGCGTCTCTCCAGTTGCAAGAGGTCCCCTGGAAAAAAAAGGCATAACCCACGTCAGTCGTCATGCGTAACTGTTCATAGAAATATGCACATATATCTATATGAATCTGCATCTATTTACATACAGCTTAAGTGATTATCGACTTGAACTGGGGCGCACACGAATATGCAACGGATACTCGAAGAGAAGTTCTCGATGAAAGGAGTTGGTAGAACAAGTCTGTCGAGATGCCCCTCTCCCGGAGACATCGAGTGATGACCTGCCCCGACATGATCACGTCTCCTACATGAATGCAAAGCCGCTCTTTGTGCAAAGATCGACCCTTCCATTCGGCTGAAAGGAGAGTGAGTGGTACGTAGAAGCGCTTGTCGATTTCTTTCACCATGTGTATCAAGGGTGATATATGCATCATAATCACTCATAAACGCACCTCACAGGTATCGTCTCGAAGCAAATGCGATCGATGCCAGGGTGCAGTGTCGAAAAACCAGGTGTTAAAGTCGTCCTTCACCCCTGTCACTTTTCACTTCTTTCTATCTATTCTATATACTTACATATATATATATATCCACATATCGCCACCTTGTGTAATCTGGTTTACATCAGGAACAACGATATGCGCTATATCTCTCACTCTTTTTCGTATGTAAGGGACTTGGTACCCACGCGTGAAAAGCAGAAGTGAAGAGAAGAGCATGCTTATCTATCCAGAGACCCACATGCAGACATACATAGAGATATCTCCATCTGGTATTGAGTCGGTGTTCTATGCGTGATGAAACACGTAAGACATCAATACAGCTGGAAATATCTAGAAGACGCGTATATATACATACATAGTCATCATCCACACAAGGCGCAGACACACTGTAGGCGAACAAACTATGGACATAAGGAATGAGACTATTCAGTGATTACCTTCTTTGACTTTCATGAGGAGTGGGTCCCCGAGAGCCAGTGTATCATATTGCGTCACCGGGTTAATGAACTTCTCCCAGTCGCTCTCCTCCTGATCAATCTTATCCGCTGTAATAAGATGATCATACTCACGTATTATCACCTCAGCTGCCTGAAGAAAAGAAACACGATCAGGAATCCTTTGCATGAAGAGAAAGGCAACTGCAGGTAAGAAACCAGAGTTATGATAGAAAAGAGTAGTATGTGAACCACATCTACAATAGACTGCATGTGCAGGTACAAAGGCAAAAACGAAATCTCGTGCAACTGACAAAGGCTTTTCTTTTGACTGACGGCAGCCACCAGTCCGCTAAGTCTTCAGGAGGGCTCAGAGAGAAGAAAAGAGAAGAGAAAGAAGATGAAATCTCTCCACTTCCTTTGCACCACGGGAATGTTACTAGTGGGACTGAAGGCATCTGCTTGCTTGAGGTTGACTAGGGAGAAACACAAGGACACGTGAAAGACGTCGCTCTTCACTCCACAGATAGGTGGGGTGTTACCCACGTTTACAACTGTACGCGGAGCACTTCGACAGATATACATATGTAGATACATATATATATATATATATATGGAATCCACATATGAGTATAACAATAATATAAAAACTCATACATATGGACTCAGACCGGGGAGAGTACTAATGTCCTTGTGTCATAGTTGTATGGATGCCAGTTCGTTATTCTTCTTCCACAGTCATACCTTGGTAGGAGATGAGGGAAGGCCTTTGAAGTTGGCAAGCCAGTGAAGCTTTTTCTTTGTCTTGCGGAAGTCTCCTTCAAGATGGAGCGTTGCTTCGATCTCTTCGACCTCACCATTCGCGTTTTTCTTAATCTTATCGAAGATGCAGTTACCCCAGTGCATCAACGTCACCTAGAAAGGAAAGTAGCCCTCATACAGGTTCAGCCAGTAAGAGATTATCTACGACTCTCCTATCTACTACGTACATACACATCACTAGACAAAGAAAGAAAAGACAGGGAGACAAGAAGCATACACACAGACATTGGATGTCCCTAGCAATATGTGTGCGTATGTGTTCACTTCACCCTATAGCTACACACACCCACCCAAGCATACACCGCCACCACGCCAACCGGTTTCAGTATCTATCTTTGATCTATCATCTTTGATCTATCTATCTATCTATCTGATGTGTATCATTTCTTTCTCCTGTACAAAAGTACATAACTTCGCGATCTTTCATGGAGTGAGCCTTCATCTGTGATACTGAGCGATATTCATAAGAACGGGCTCCTACTTTCTTCACTAAGCCTACGGCCTACTCATCTCGAGTCAAATCCATCCCTGCTACACAATTTTCATACTGCTAAAGCAATTTTTTCTTCTTTCTCCTTTACCTCTTCTCCATCCTCACAGAGTGCCGCATCATCTTTGTCAATAAGAATCGAGTTAAGCAACCACATATCTCCCTCGCCTAATGAGTCGTTTTTATTGTGCATGCGCCTCTTCTTTGTCTCTGGGACTTCCGGAGCTCCCTTTATACGAACAAGAACCGCATCCTCTGAAGACACGTGAGAAGAGGAAACGTTCCAGACACCATTCCATTTGTATCTTACTAGACAAGAAGACAAAGCAGACGAAAGGATCCACCCCAAAAAGAAAAGCCGTTCTTCTCAGAGAGACAGAGAGACACACATACACATATTCCTTCACTCCCTTTCCCTCTGCGGACCTTCTTTTCCTCTACAGTCATTTAGTTGAGAAAGGCCCCTACTTCCAAAGAGCCTTTCAGAAGCCTGCTTCTTTCATGTAAGAAGCTTTACCTCATTGAAGCAATAAATGAGAGGTACTCCGCGAGGAGACATAGATGCCCTTCACCAGTCAATTGATCTCAGTCTAGTATCACCTTAGCTTTCTCGCTTGGCTTTCTCTGTTACGTCATCATAGAAACGTCTTATGACTGTGTTCTCTCTCATGCCTGTTTTCTCCCTCACCCTCCTAATTCTTTCATTGACATTTGTGTCTTTATCCATTTCTAGAGACCAGGGTTCGTCTAAAGGTAACAAGATAGCGGTATCTATCTTGCCCGTAGACGATACACACATAAACATGCATAGTTATATTCACGCACACACTCTCAACATACGCATCTACGCCAGATACATGTATGTACACAGACACCATCTACGAATCTTGCGTCATCCTTCGATCTGATCGTACACATCATATACTCTCTATTGAAGATTACCAACGAGAGACGCGCGACAAAGGAAGACTGGATGGATACAGATCTATCTATATCTACCCATCTATCTATCCATCCATCTTTGATCTATCTATCTATCTTTGATCTATCTATCTATTTATCTTTATTCAGTCTATCGATCTATCTATCTCTATTCGATCTATCTATCTATCTATACACCCCCTAAGAATCAACTGATGTCGAGCTAGGTCCGACCCTTCCTTACTTCCAACAGCCATATATCTCGGGACAATAGGGTCAATCAGTTGCTTGTTCTTTGTCCAGAGCTTATCCCACTCCATGAGATTCCCTGCTTTACTAGGTCCCTGTTCAAGAATAAACTCCAAGAGAGCCTCCACCTGCAATCCACGACGTAGAATACCTGTCAGACAACGTGTGAAAGAAAGACACGGAGAGAACAAGAAAGAAAAACCCAAGTCCTTACAATTCTCTGCTCCTCTCGTATTGGAGAATGCTGTGAAGAAACGCATATACATATAGGTATATAGATAGATATGTCTACACTATGAAACCTGTCCTTGACAAGCTCGACTTTGAAGCCGCTGACCAGACCTCACGACTCCGTCTACAAGAACGCGACAAGAAAGAAAGAAAGGCGGCAGGAATCTAGTCAATCCTCTAGACCCAAAATTCGATGAAGAGGAAAGTCATTATACAGACCAGAATCTGCCTTACACACCTTAGCTCATACGACTAGTGTGATACTATTGTTACGATTACCAAGCTGTTCTATCGAAGGAGAAGAGTTCTCAGTAGAGCTCAGATGGGGCGCGACACCTCCCGAAAGAACACCCTTCACACTCTTGTTCTCTCCCTTCTTTACAACCCAATGCCCTGCTGTGGAAATATGCAACAGACGTAGACGTGTATATAGAGGGAGAGAGATATCGATACATCTATATATAAAGGGGGAGAGTATTTACCTACGTACCTGGGTACTTCCCTCTCTCTATATGAAAATCTCCTATCAGTGCACGTGGACTAACGACATCGCGCTACAACTACGACGACGATGCCATACTCCCGTTGAGACTACCGAGCGTCATGTTGAGTGAGAGAGATAGACAGGAGAGAAGAGAGCGAGAAGGAGATACAACGACTTGTTTTTTCTTCGTCCTTTGATACTAGATACATCACTCCCTCTGTACATAGAGATACAAAGCTACAAGCTTCCTGCAACTCCACCAGGAGAAAACTGACCTCGGACTGTCGGCATTCGAGGATCATCCCAGCCATTGACATAACCGTTATCAACGAAATACTTCAATTTACGTTTGGAAAGAAGAGTCTTTACAAAGCAAAGACGGCTAAATTCATATATATGGGTAGGAGCCAACCCAGCTGCTTCTTGAACCTAAAAAGAAACAAGAAACGTGTGGCGATGAACAGCGAGGACAAGGGCTATGTGTTGCATGCATCATTCTGATTAAGATATTCTACTCTGAGGTGAAAAAGAAGAAGAGCCGCTCTCCATGTCTACACCCTAATCTCTACGCGACTCTAAATAGAAACAGACAAACACTTACCGACGACAGATGAGTATGGATCTATCTATCTATCTATATATATATATATAGAGAGAGAGAGATGCGCAGGTAGACTTAGAATATATCCATATACGTATGTAGATTACATACTTACTCCTTGTATACGACAGTAGTAGTAAGGTCTGTGTGCACCTAGTGCTAGCTCATTGATATACTCAAGACCATTCTACTGTCTGCATGAAGTTCGGCAGTGGAGCTGTCCGTTGTGAAACCAAGAGCATCACAATTCATTTCCGAGAAAAGTAAGAAAACCTTCTTATATAGAAATAGAGCTTAGTAGATGTAAGGAATTCAGTTAAAGGAGATCGTCAAACCACGTAGATCTCTCTGTGTGAGTCTATACGTACGTGAATGTGTATGTACTATAACTATCTATATATCGACCTCACTACACTCATCGATTTGCATATGATCTGCACATCTACACAGTGTCTGCTTGCGCTCCCCTCATCGGTCACGATGACGTATGAATCTTCATATCTATCTAGGTAAACACAGAAGGACTATCCTCTGTTTTTCCCCTGGAGTGCCAATACACCTTACATGGACTACGCAGCTGCAAACAGGGTGTTTTCTACATGCGAACCTCCAAACGAGGAGTGCAGACCTCTCTCGTTCAAAGAGATTCATAGTCGAATTGAAGGGAAGGCATAGACTTACCCATCGATATTGAGGGATACGATCTGCATATTCATTTGTACGTAAAGCATGTGTAACACCTTCAATCGAATCAACGACAGGACAGGCGAAATCATATGTAGGATAAGCCTTGTATTTCGTTCCATGACGATGATGAGGGATGTCCACCACGCAGCGATACATGACAGGATCGCGCATGCATTTGTTCTTTGACTGCATATCAATCTTCGCTCGCACGCAGCACTTCTGACCTTCCGGAGTCCCCTGAAAGAAGACAGCACAAAGAGACAGATTTAGAAGAGATACACACACATCCCGATTGAAGAAGAAGGAGATATAACAGTTGTATTGATCCTGAAGGAGTTCAAGGTCACTCCTCTCTCCTTCTCGCCGCTCCATCTCTACCTATCTATATATCTAGTCACGTATCTGATCTAATATCCATCTATCTATCTACTCGAATAGATCGTTTGTTCCCAGAAGGCTTTCTCAGAATACAGACAGCTGAGCTCCTGTTCACGATGCAAAAGCAAGGAAAGACAGGAAAGGGCATCTTCTCTCCTTTAGAGAATCGATCCGCACACTGTATTTGTTCCACCCTGTTCTTTAATCATCTCTCTCACTGAGGGGAGTGTATGTCTTCACGTCTTCTAGAGACCTCAGGAAATTTTCTTATCATCCTTAAGACTTTGTTTCCTTCCGTACCTTAAGCATCTCAGCCCATCGTTGAAGATTTTCTTCTATAGGCACATTCCGACGACAAGATTCTATTCCTTCTCCTCTCTGTTCACGCATGACTTCCGTTGGTGTATCATCGACATAGAACTTTCCTGAAGCAAAGACAATCGAAATCGAGTCAAAGAAAAAGAAAGAAAGAAAGATGACTAACTACGTTCTGCGACTAAAACGAAGAAATTCGGACATACAGGAAAAAGACACAAATTCATCATACACCTTTCCCGTCGTGAAGAAACACGATCAGTCGGAACCACACAAACAAACCCCTGCACATACATATCCATATATACACGTACGCACGTATACCTCTACATAGACATATACACATATCTGTATAGACGCATGGACATATCGATATGCACATACATACATATCTATATCTGCATACAACATACATATTTGAATATACACATAGACATATCTATACATACAATTATACGTATATACACATATCTATATATGCACAGGGAGAGGTATAGGTATAGATGCATATATGTATATATAACTAGAGAAGAGAGAGAGCGGGAAATGGTGCGATGAAGAAGATGACGGCGGACTACTACGATTCAGGTTGAGAGAAGTATGCACACTGTTTAGCTGGAATGGCCTATATCTATAGGCATACACAAAGGGACAGAGAAGTGACATAAAGGAGAGGCTGTTATGCACATATCCTGATCATCTAGTTATGAAATCCTCCTTAATACTTGCAGGCCCTTCTGATTCCATCTCATACGTAGCTCCTTTGTATCGTGTATTGGTACCATCTTCTATCTAGCTCTTTCTTTTTCTTCCCGCCAACATCTCTAACCTTCCTTGATAAGCCTCTCACACATCTCTTGCATTTTCTCGAAGTAGTCAGAGGTATGAGATAGAGACGCCCAGTCTACATTGAGAAGCTTCGTGTCTTGAACGATGCTTGTCTCAAACTCTTCATTCTCTTTCGCTGGATTTGTATCATCGAACCTAGAAAAGACAGAAATAAAAGAGAGAACAATATGCGGCGATTCTAAAGATATGAATCTTTCGATACATACGTATATCAGTCAGTAGAAAAGTTAGTCTTACCACCCAGGTATCCTGACGCTAATGATATACTACGTGAAGACTTCTCATGCCCTCCTTAATATGAGGCTGCCATTTCGTGTTCTCAGTCACTCGTACATAGACGGAGACATCTATAGAACCGGGCGAGAAAGGAAGCTGTCACAGACAAGAGACGATTGCTCCTTTCCTCTTATCTTCTTTCCATCTTTTTTACTTTTCCTGAAAGAACCAGAACGAGGTCGATAACCTCCCGCAGCTCCTTCTCTCTTTAACCTACACATCATAGAGTTAGGTATCTATCTTGCTAGAGAAAGACTTGACTATTGCCTTTCTACGACAAGACCCCTGTAAGATGTCTTGTAGGCTGCTTCACCTGTTTCTAGGAATGGCAACCACATCGCTTCAACTTCACACAGAGAACATCACCCGTCTCATCTCTTGAAGCAGAAGATTCCAGAGAAAGAAGAAAAGAGCTTTGCATCGAGTTGTCAAAGGCAATTCCATCTGCACGAATCATGCCGCTTCATAACTCGTGAGAGTGGATACCCGTCTGTATATCTCCATCTTGTATACACCTGCAGATAGATCACCTTGTGTAGACACAGCCTGGGTAAGCAAACCATTGGTCGTACTCCTATGCAGCAGGCATACATATGTATATACACATACCGAAGGATAGATAGACTAGGGGTTGAAAGAAGGGCGGTCGCTCTTTTCGTACCTGAAGAGCATTTTCCCATGATATTTCTTGGCGAAGTAGTGGTTGAGTAAAGCTGCCTTTGCGTGCCCAATATGGAGATATCCTGATGGCTCCGGAGGGAAACGCGTCACAACTTTCCCATCCACGGCGCCCTCCAATTTTCCTGTGCATGCATGCATGCAAGAGCAATCAGAGATACACAGTCAGCACCATATCAACACAAGCAAACATCACTCATCATGATACACGTCCATGGGATCTCTTCTATCTCAAAGAAAGATGTATGTATGGTGTGTCCGTGATATGGGATGCACGTATGTATGTAGCTCCCTACATATGCATATACTATCCATACATAGGCACATACATAGAGACGGGAAGGAAACGGGTTGCGAATGATAAGTCACACAGCCTAGGAGAGAAGACTTCCTTGAATGGTCATAGTTTGCTACGTAATCTTAATGCAGTGAGGCACGTAACCAATTCGCAAAGCGTATTCGCCTTAGCTGCAGAGACAATAAGCAGCAATAAAACTCGCTCTTTTCTCTCTAAGCGTGGGGTGTAATTCAGGCTCGCCAGTGCTCTCTCATCTCTTTCAAACTTCTTCTCTTTTGTCGCCTCTCCAGGGGGGGCGGACTTGTGTCTATAAGAAACGGAGGGAGAAAAGGCTACTCGTATGCACTTTCTATGAATGAACACAACTCATATCATTCGTAAAACCGCACTCGGATCAAAAGAGACGCAAAGCGAAGCATCTCTCTGATGCTTTCAGAAAAGACCTGTCTCCGAAAGACACGGGAGCATGAAGCTTAAAAGCTCATCTCACCCTCTTCCTCCTGTGAAAGTGAATAGACACAACCTCCCCCTTCTCCTGTCTACTATTTCTTACTGACCACATTGTACTAAAATGCTATACAGAGCTAGCTCGCTCGACCTATAGTGTCTTCGCCGCCTTCTCTCTGACTCACTCACGTAGAACTAGATTTTTTTCTATTATCATTGCATGCAATGAAAAGCATCGATCGGACACCGGCCACGAGTAGAACCTTATCAAGACTACAAATGGTAATTTGGGAGATATGAAGTCGATGAGAGATCGCACGCCTACTTCATATGAAAACTCCTCTTTGCACTACCCTTCCTTCCCTACTTCTTCTTTAGATGCCGTAGAAGGACTCCTGTCTCCTCCCCAAGCCTTCTTCCTCTCCGTTCCCTTTGTTTTACCATAGAATACCTAGACGGCTAGAGATTTGACTTACCCTCATACGACGCTTGTTTACTTCCACTATCTTTCTTATCTTCCCCAGTCTTCTTATCATTCTCCACACTTCCTCCCTTCTGGCTCGTCTTTCCTCCTCCTGAAGATGCCGCGCTACCGCATGCACCCGATCCAGCCTTCCGGAGAGCCGTCCCTATACAGTTAGCTATAGCCTGCTGTCCATGCAGGAAGGAATACCATCTGAAGACATGTACAAACTTCTCTTTCCTGCAATGGGGAAATGAACAAGGCACACACACGAACCTTGAATACCAAAAAAGAACGCATGTTGACGTCGAGAACTTCCTACTGTCTTCAACTACGTATATATATATGGATATAGATAGATATATACGAAGTATATATATGGGCAAACATGTATATTGATATACATATATATGTACGAATGTGTTAAATGTGTATGTGTACGGTACCGTACTTTGGTCTCTCGCTTTCTTTCTTGATGGTACGTGATATAGAGATATCTACAACTGCAAAGACAATTCACAATACTGGCACCTACCTATCGACCTATTGACCTGTCTATCTATATATACTGCCATCCATACTACCGATAGCATCTATCAAGATATATACACATAAACACCTACCCTATGTGAGGGTGTAGGCCCCCACGTTATCCGCCTGTGAATGTGCATGCGAAGAGAGACAAGAGATTTGCCTGTATTTACCATGCTGGAGGAGGGGCACCAGCAGTCGTTGGATCTCCTCCTGCTTTTTTATCTTGGTTTGTATCAGGAGAAAGTCTACGGAGCTGGCCGTAGAGAGCTAAATCAGCTAGGGTAAGATGATAACCGCATAGGAACGTCTTCAATTGGAGGTGTCCATTGATAGATCCTAGATGTTTAGGATTCAGTGTCGATGCTGTGTGAAGGGTCGCAACCATAGAGAGCATAGAGTCCACCTCAGCTGTCAGAGATAGGTCGGTAAGAGAAGTCGACGCGAGATTGCATGCGGGGTATAGCTGAACGGACATGCAAACAAGAAGAAAAAAAGGAAGACAGAGAATGGAGGAGGAAGGAGAAGACGAAGAGGGAGAAGAGAATGAAAGGAGAAAGGACTTCTTGAGAAGTCGGTACTTGTTGATCCGATAGAAGAAGAAGGAATAACAGCAGCATTTTGTAGTATGCATGGCGAAGGAGGTTGCTTATCTGATACATACTCACTCCCGATATATGTGGGGTGAATCGATACTTAACGAAGGAAAAGCTGGACTGAAAGCCTTTCTTCCACCTATCTCTCGGTCCGGCTTATACACGAGTATATGTGAACGTCTCCCCCCTTTCTGTTTTGAGCTAAACTATGAATCCGTCTCTACCGAAAGAACCCACACCAGAAGCCGACGCCGAAGCTCACTTCTTCAAGATGAGAATCTTCAAGTGACTTGCTGAAAAAGAGGTTACGTCTCCGCCGGGAGAAGTGTCGAGTATCGGTTTATATATCTACCAAGAGTAGTTGAGGAGATCGTACTGTGCGGTTGGCTCTTTTTGACCCATCTTGAACTCTATAGATACGTATGTCCCTCCTTCTTTCGTTAGCATTGCGGTGTAAGTACACTGCACGGGGAGGAGATCCCATATTGTGTGGCGATCAATGATCCACCATCGTCCTCTTTCAAATCATCCTGACAGAAAACAGAACAAGATGAAAGTGATAGGTATTCACACTTGTCACAGAAACGATTCCTTCAGATAAACTTTCCACGTACGCCCCACTTGCTTCCTCTCTCTTCAGTCCCCCTTGGCTCTTCCTGCGAAAACAGAAAGTTCCTTTTTTCCTACCAGGGTGGTTCTAGAGCTCAGAGAGCAAAGCAGCTTAGCGCACGCAATGTCGGGCAGGATTTCCTCTGGACTTCCTTCTCCTCCTCTCTGTACGTACACTAAAGGGCCTCCTTGGAGTTTCGCATCAGGAACGCAAGCCACGAGACCCCGCTCTAAAAGAGCTGAGACAGAGAGGGAAGCAAGGGGAGGAGTATGAAGAGGATAGCGAACTTTCCACATTGTTTGAAGGAGACAGGGAAAATCTCTTCGAGAAAAGAATGACCTTTACTCCTTCTCTCACTTGAAAGGAAACAGTCGGGACAGGTCACGTGAACTTCAGATGGGGGATAGATACTGAAAACGAAGAAAGTCGGCAATACAGATGAACGCATACACCACACCCCTCACACCACGACTTCTGGCTCTTATGAAACCCTTATATGATGCAACCGAAAGAAAAATGATGTCTCCAACGGAAGAAAATGAAGTCGGAGGACGAGGGGAGAAACCAAACAAGATAGAGTCTCGACGGAGAATATCTCTGAGAGGTTTCAAAACATGGAAGAGAAACTTTGCTTTCAACTCACTTTGAGCGGCACAGAAAAAGCAAGGGTACAGCTCAAACAAAGATATCAAAGAGAAACTTCCAGCAAAACAAGTTCGCCTCCAGCCATGGCCATAGACTCAACAGCCACGACCCCCCTGTTTCACGGTCGTCTATCCTTCAGACCCAGACTGAACATGCAAAATCTCTTCGCAGAGCTCCACAGAAGGAAGAAACAAAAGACTGGAAACCAGCAGGGAAGAAGAGAGAAAAACAGCTTCAAAGGAAGGGCCTGACTGATGAGCATCGATGCCTTCCCTCACGACTTCGCCCTTCGACATCGGTGAAGAAAGCCAGTCCTTTCCACACAAATGACTTCTTTTCTCTGCATGCTTTTCTCGGGAGATCGAAGTAAAGATGATCCCGAAGCCTGATCTGCGCTTCTCTTTGCATGCAACGACAAAAAACGGAAAGAAACACCGGAAAGGAAATTCTCCGGAACGGAGTTTTTTTTCCTCGCATTCTTCCTTGGATCAATCCGTGTCAACTGGAGAGTCAGCATCTCTCAAGTCACTCTTAGCTTGAGCCAAATAGACACGGAGCCGGGGTGTACTTGGCGACTTTCTCGGTCCTTCTGCGACCCTCCTTCCGTAGTTGTGCGAGTGGAGAAGAGAGCAGCGCTATTCCTTTTAGAATCTTTACACCTCTCGGATGTCGTTTTTGTTCTTCGCTGGAGGTCCTGTCCTTTCCTGTCTTAGTTCCTCTCCCGTCCTCGCCAACCCAGGTCTGTATCTTTTCTCGCTTTTCCGTGCAACTTTGAACGCTGCAATACGAGCTTTCTCTGTTTCCGCTATTTTCAATTTGGTCCTTTCTTTCTCTGTTGTTTTCTTTGCCGGCTTCGGAGTTCTTTTGTCTTTTCCTTCATTCCACAGAGACTCGTTTGACAAATCAGGGGAAGAAGACAGAAGGCGTACAGCTCTTCAAAAGAGCAGGGCAGTCATGGGCTAGTCTCGATTTCCCGCCTGAGTTGGTTGTCTTTTTATAAGAGGGAAGGAATGCGGATGAAGGAAAGAATGCAAGGAGACAAAACTGAAGTTGTTTTTTGAGCCCGTTTCTTCTATGCTTCTTCCTCCCTTTCTCTTTCACCGGCCAGGAAAGTACGGGGTCTATCTCGGCTCGTTACTTTAGGATCTCTGCATGACTTCATCGCGTACGGCTATGAACAGATACGTAGATAGGGAGACAGGCGAGTTGTCTGCTTCCTAGATCGGCACATAGAGCTCACATTCTCTCGTGTGTTTTCGATTGCCATGAGTACGTAAGAGCGATAACCCAGCATGAGTACGGAAAGAAGGAAGAAGATGAACTAGCCTCTGTTGGAGGAGCTTACCTCCAGTGAACAATAAAGAAGTCCGTCTTGCAGTCTTCGGTATGTTCGAGCCATTTATTTACTGGAAGCTCCTTCTCTTGTCTTCTTTTCTTTGATTGAAGAGGTAGAAAGTCTCCGACTGCCAGTTTTCTCAGCAGGTTGAATAGGTGAAGAATTCTCTTTCATTGCGGGTTATTACTGAGTAGAGGTGAATAAAGACAAACACAGTCCTTCTTTCCATAGTCCTTTTTTGCAGAAGTCTCGATGCTGGATCGTCGAGATCAATCAGATCGGAGCCGCTCCAGGTCCCCCCGACCTGTCTCAAAGAGAGGGCGCCGACGGCATCGATCTTCATCCTCGGATGAAGAGGAAAGAAGAATAAAAGAGAAAAGAAGGCTAACACGGAGAAGATCTCGGTCGCGGTCTTCTTCGCATGAAAGATCTCGGAGCAAAAAGAAAGAAATTAAAACAACAGAAAAGAGAAGAAAAAGACGAAGGGATTCAAGTGGTTCTTCTGTAAGGACAGATCCGTCAGTCTCTCTGTCTCCTCGGCGATCTGAGGAGAGAAGACGAGGAAGAAAAGAAACAGTAACGAAGGCAAGCTCATCAAGATCTTCTCTCTCTTCTTCTTCTTCTCCCTCACCTCGGAGAAGGAGAAAAGGAGTTGTCCGTTCTTCTGTCCCCCAGTCTGAACAGTTAGCAGAGACAGGTAGTCCCTCCTCTTCCTCTTTCTCGCGTCAGCAGAAGAAAGAGATCTCGAAAGATGAAGAGAGCTCAGGAGGTCTGCCATCCAAACAAGTTTCAGAGGACAAAACACACTCTCGAGATTCTTCAGTAGAGAAGAAGAATGTTTCAAAAAAGGACGATCCAAAGAGTACTCCTTTCCTCCAGTCGTCTTCTCTTGATCCGCCTCCCACCGACTGTACAGACAGTCGAACCACTGGAGATGCTAATCATAGTCCTAGAGAAGGGGGACATACTTCTCCTCGGAGAAGAACCACTGATAGTGCTTCTCACGAATCCCCCCAAGAGACCAATGAACAAAAAACTTCAGATTCTTCTTCTTCTTCTTTTCTTTTTCGAAAGAGAGGAGGTTTCAACTTCTCTTCTGGCCTCGCCCGGCTGAAAGCTCTGAATGAAGAGGAGAGTTATATGTATGCGGATGAGGTTTCTTTTCATCCTTCGAATGGTAGTGCATATACACCTGGTGTGTCTAAATCTTCTGCTTGTTCTCTGTCTAAAAAGGTAGGAAAGGAAGGAAAGGAGGCTATTCTCCCTGTTGAGAGAAAAGAAAGTGATCGAAGTCAGCTTGAAGAAGAAGCGGAAGAAGAAGAAGAAACTTTAGTTGTTCTCAAAAGTATGAAAGAACTGCAGAAAGTTAGGCAAATTCAGCATCGAAGAGGCTTGGATATTGTAGGGCTTCAAGAATCAGAGAAAACAAACCAAGGCGGAGGAGAAGGAGAAGAAGAAGACGGCCTTGCAGGTTACGGTCTACTTGAAAGAAGCTTTTCTGCTGTCAATAGTACAAGTGCTACTGGAGTCACCATCGATAAACACCTGTAAGATATCCCCTACCACAATGCTTTCTCACAACCATATACAATCTCTTCACATAGTCACTACAGACATATATATACATATATGGATAGATAGATAGATATACACACGTGTATAGGTGTAAGTATATATATTTATATATATTTATGTATACATGTGTGTGTATACAAATATGTATATATGTATAACCCTCAGTATCGTCACTTCCTTATGAGTAAGATGGAGTTCTTTAGGTGTCGAGATGAGAGAATTAACGAGGGGGGAATCTCGGATGTTCACTGAGCAGTCTCCGTTTTTTTTCTCTCCTTGGCTTTCTTTTCTCTCTTCTTCTTCATGTAGAGGTAGAAAGGTCATGTCCATACCGGAAGAGATAGGTGCGCACATGGGAGAGAACTTCTTCGTTTCTTTCTGTGTGTCTTTCTATCTTTCCTTCTGCTTTCTTCTCTCTCTTTCTTTCTCTCTCTCTGTATCTTTTCAAGTGTACTATCAAAGAATCGTGTAGACATTCGCTTTTTATCCTAGCATGTCTGTGTTCCTCGGAAGAAAAGACAAGGAGAGATGAATCTGGAGAGAACTGTGACTGTGAGAATTATCAGTAGATCTCCTTCTTCAACTTCTCTTTGAGCTCCCAAGCCCTTTCATTGAGTGAGTGATAAGGACAGCAGTTTTCCTCTCTTCTTTCCATGTAGCCTGCTGATAAGCGAATCAACGTCGATGAGCCAATGGTGGATCGTCGTGTTCTGCGTTGTCGGTTTCATGTAGAGAGGAATTCTTACGTGAGCGCATGCAATTGAAAGATCCGAAGAAGGAAGAGAAAGAGAAGAAAGACGAAGTGATTGTCGACCCGTCAGTTCAAGCATCTCAAGAGTTATATAGAGTCCCCGAAGGTCTCCAAGTTGCTGATAGGAGTCATGCATACAAAGATCAGCTTAACTGGCTTACTGGCCTAACAGAAGTTCAGTTGCCCATGTCGTAAGTTTACTCCTTTCTCTTCGGATTGGTTGTGTGCGTATATGCTTATATGTAAGTGTGGGGATGTATGTCTGTCTCTGCAAGTATCTAGGCGTGTGTATGTATATGTAAGTATAGAGCAATGCTTGTGGGAAGCTGTGTGTGTGGAAGGGCTGCAGGTGAAGGGAAGTGTGTGCTGCTGCTGCTGAAACTGATGATTGGAGCGAAGTGAACTGCTCTCTTGAAACTGTAGAACAGACTTTCTGCTTCAACATTTCTTTCCTTTACTCAGCTTCTGCATGAATGGTGATATGTATGAGGATATTTTTGATACATATCTACACACAGATACATACATACATAGATACATACATATACATACATACATATACATACATATACACATACATACATATACATACATATACATACATACATATACATACATACATGGTTGGTGTCGCCCGCTGGGTTCGTTATGTTTTTGTAGGATGAAGTTGAAGAATATCGAAGCAACAGAGAAGGCTAAGCGTTCGCTGCTGAAGAAAGGAGAGCCCGGCGCAGTGTAAGTCCATTCTCCTCGTTCTTTTCCTATTTTTACACACACGTCAGAGGCTACGCTTCTTTCTCATCACTACTGTTCAGAAGGAAGGCTCAAGGCGTTAGGGATAAGACAGCAATATACTTTCATGTACATGCATATGACGCTGAGGGGTATTGCTTTTATCTGTCTATATACGTACTCCAGTGCAATAAGGTACATCGGCGGGAGGGAGATCCCTGTACACGCTGATAGCTTTTCTCCCTCTTGTCCTCTCGGAGTCTTTCTTTTCTGAGTGTGTATCCTATATCGACTGGCGAGGAGTCTTTTGAAAAGGTGACACCACGTCGATGGTCTCTTGCTTTCCATCATATGGGACGTGTAATGGGCGTATCTACAGACACAGTGCACTCCAGGAGGACGACCTGGTTTCTTTCGATTTCGGTGTTAATTCTCTAGAAGAGAACATCTGTCTCGTTTCCTTGGGTGTATGGAATCCTCCCCTTGGCTAGGGAGACATCTCTTTATAAAGTTTCCTTGTCGTTGTTGTATATATGCGGCACCACATGTCTATATCGAGTACCGTGGTGCATGGGCTGCGTCCAGTATCCGAGAGGGAAGCTCACTACGTCGAGCTAAGCCCAGTAATATATGGAGGTGTGTGTACGCGGGTTTGAAGTTGTCGAATCGTTACATAAGTGCATGTGCATGTATAACGTACTGAACAACATGCAGGAGGTTTCGGTTGCTGTTTCGTGTGGATGTGCGATAGGCAAGAAGATGAAGATCCAGATGCTATCCGTCGTAAAGCGCTCGGGCAGCGATACACGTGGTATGATCCTGAGAAGTTCCGCCGTGTAAGTTACAAGAAAGAAAACAAACTACGATTCTTCATGAGGTCCTTCGTCTCTCTTCGGTTTCTATCTTCCTCCATAGATGGTGTCGCAGCCTACTTACGTCGCTATGTGTCTTGTCCCTTCCATGTGTCCTTGGAGTTGCGTTTGTACATAGAAAGAAAGAAAGATAGGCACGTCACAAGGAAGTACATCTTTCCTGTCAGTGTTTGCATGTCTGTACACGGGCTTGTAAGATGGGTGTGCTAACTGATCAGATGAATTCCCTGTTTAGTCGTTAGAGCACGCCTCTTTCATAGAGCTATCGCTCGTCTCTTTTTCCTTCACAAGACGTTTCTGTTGCTGTTGTTCGTCTATATGTTTCACTGGATCGTAAGACGGCATCCGAAGAAATCTTCTCGGATCGCCAGGTGGGGCTGTACTTACTCGTGGATGTATGTCCCCCCTCAGTTTTCTTTCTCCTTTGGGATTTCCAGGCTCGCCCGGGAGATGACAAAGCGCTCCAGAATTTCTCTCAACAAGCTCGTCGAGCTCAACAAAATCGTGGTCGCGTAGGGATTGGTTACGGATAAGATTCTAAACTTTCACGGAGCAAAGAAACATGCACTGACAAGAGACTCCGCGGCAACAGTCTAGTTGTAGTATTTCATGAAGTGTATGCATGTTTATTGCTGGAGAAGCTGTACCTTAGAGTTGACAGCTCGACTCTATCCTGTGGAACACGAGGGGGGGGGGGCGTCCGGTTTCATTTTGGCTTCTCTTCTCTTCTCTCGTTCACACGTCAGAGGCTGGACGGTGGTGCGCTCTCTCTCTTTCATGTACTTTGGAAGAGAAGAAAAGACGTCAACGGCAGAGAAGGATGCAAGGAACTTCACCGCTTTCAAAGTTGACCCCGGCTCAGATTCGAGGAGGCGAACTCGACCAGCAGAAGGCTTTCATTTCGTCACCTCTGGACAGATGGTCCGTTGTGGGTACAACGCGGGTGTACAAGGAATGAGGTGGATATCTCCTTCTGGATACTATGGAGGATGGTGATAGTTCATGCTCCTGCGAAATATTCGTAGCTGCTGGCCCTGGGGAACATCGCCAAAACAAAATTCACTCGAACGTTTTATTTATAGCCGGAGGCCATCAGACCAGGTATACGGCTGTCTATATATACAGGGGAAACACGTGGACAATAATGTCCTCTCAGTGTCAAAGTAAACGATCACAGCCCACGCGATTGTACCAGGTTATCACTTGCCACGCCAACAGGCTATATAGAAAGATGAACATGGAAAATTCCGTCGCCGGGACTTGA
>NW_027153904.1:28726-31051 GCF_002600585.1 Cystoisospora suis
AACCACCTAGACTACGACGGATGACCATATTCACCTCCCCATCTCTCCATACACCAGCCCGATCTACCTGGGCTTCACCAGGCACGAAGCGTGCCCGGCCAGAACTCCAGCACCTTGTGCTGTACGAATACGAAACGACCACAAGTTGTGTTGGCACGATTCCCTGCAACTCTCTGACGATCCTAGCTAGCGACAGGGTTGAGCGGGCGAGTCGGGCAAGCCGCTAGCTATGCAGCCGGCTAGCTACACAGCCGTGACACCATGGCAGCTAAGTGGCTGTTCGCCCATGCACATTGCAGCTCATGCTCGACGAGACCGGCGGAAATGCAAGGGAGGGAGTGTTGACGTTGAGTGTTTTTCCAGCACTCTGTTCAGCTCACCGAGTCTATGAGCAGCGTATGGTGGGGCATGCATGTGAGGCAGAGCAGAAATGGAAATCAAATCAGTGCTGGAGCGAGAGAGAAAGATGAACATGGAAAATTCCGTCGCCGGGACTTGAACCCTAAACCCACAGCTTCTTGTTGGCAGGCAGCTAGAAGGAATAGTTGACTTTCAAAGTTCGTTTCCTATCTCTCCATTTGCCTTAAATAATCAGGGGATACTGCCCAGTGTCGTTGCTCAGTTATTGCGGTTCGACTCCAGTAAATCTAATCTCGTACACATCCGTCGTAGTCTAGGTGGTTAGGATACGCGGCTCTCACCCGCGCGACCCGGGTTCAAGTCCCGGCGACGGAAGTTGCGCTTTCCAAAAGTTTCTTAAGAAAGTTTAGTTCTCCTTTCTTGGCATCTGCATATCCCTTCATTAAAACGTCTCATATCTGGTCTGCTACGATCATGTAGCAGCGGGCGAAGCTGGCTGGCCGCTAGCGGACGTGGTAAGCGGGGTTAAACACCTTGTCCACGGAACGAGTGCAGCCTAGGACAGAAGGCTTCGCCCTGAGCTGCTTTCCCGCACGTGTGCGTACGATTGTACGTCTCGGCAGCTTTCCGGCCTACCGCACTATCGCGAAAGCTCTTCTGACTCGCCCGCTTTTTCGGAAAACTTCGAAGAGCAACCCCGTGTTCCGCTCTTCACGACGTCGGGGACCGGAATACACCTTCACCGTCTAGCCGCAGTACCGGAAATGAAGGTACTCCATGACGGAAGATCTAGTCCTGAGGGAGCACTTTGCCGCGAAACTCTTCTTCGCTTGAAGGGCCGTTATCAAACGTCTCTATTCAACCGCAGGTCAGTTGATAGAACTCTACCCGAACGCCCTCACTACGTCCCGGCCTTTTTCTTCAGCCCTGCACTACTCGCCGTACGCTTACGATCAGCAACTTTCCGAGAGGTTTGTCCCGCTATGATATATACAGTTTGCGAGTCGTTTAGCGTAAGAGGGAGGAAATTTCTCGGGAAGATTCTTTCATACTGTTGCTTACGAAGGAAACTGTCGGCACGCGTACCTCTCTCCCAACATCCTCACCCGTCAGAGTTGCGACCACGCTCTGCTGAGATCTACTCTCTCACTGCTGGTACTTCGACGTACCAAAAGAAATGCAATCTTTCAGTTGTCACGAAAATACGTGGCCTACATTGCAGACAGCTTTCAACTAGAACCATAACCGTCTTCTTACTCCTAAATGTAGAGCGGCTCCTACTCTACACTCAAACCTGCGAAATCAGTCCTGCTTATCCCAGATAACCATTCTCACTCGAGATCAAAGTTTCACCAAATGCCAGTGCAAGTGTGGTTTCTCCCATCTTACCCCCGTCTCACAAAGAGATCAATGCCGTCTCTTCCGCGTCGTTCTTTCGGTTGCTTCTCCTTTCTCCGTCTCTTTTCTACCCGAGTAATGAACGACGGGAGTACGTCGCCGAGAAACGAAATAAATACTTTCAATCCGTCATATCTCGTGTCTTCCCTTCCCATCCATACGTACGAAGCTTCGTCTAAAGCAAGAAGAGTACCGTATATGGGAGTGAAAAAAGTTTTGCTTCTAACTTTTTCTCCCATGTGAAGAAAAAGAACTCCTCACACAGACACCTGAATCTACACCTTTCTCCATCTTCTTCTCCCAAACGTTTTTTATGTTCACCATGAGATCCTTCCTGACGTCGGAACACAAGAAGTCCGTACGCACGTATGTCTATCGACGATTCATGCGGTTCTTTTTTCTCGTCTTCGCCGGACAGACACCCGCTCTATCAACCGTGAAGAATCTTCTTGAGGCAAGATGACAAGATGTACTTACTACTAGACAGTATCATAAGCACGAGATACACGAGGTTTCGACAGGTCAGCATCAACACTCAAGACTGAATTCCCTACGCCTCGATGCGCT
>NW_027153905.1:0-34199 GCF_002600585.1 Cystoisospora suis
GGGGGGGGGGGGGGGAGGTTATCTACGTTGTTGAAAATCTACCACCCTCCCTGTATAGATACGAGTAGACGATGTTTTCAAGAGGTAGCATTCTGCGTTTGTCTCTCCTTCTCCTTTTGACTTCTTATTCTCTTTTATTTCAGGTCCTGTCCTTGAGCTCCTTCTTCATTTGGAAGCTTTATGGAGACTGTCTCCATCACTTCATTCTCATCATATCTTCTTTGTGTCTCCTGTCGCCCTTCAATTTCTCCTTGCCGTCAAACCTCTTCTACCTCAGAGTACGGAGAGATTTCGATCTCTCTTTGCGAATCAACGAGTCAATCCTCTCTACTGCTCTAAGTCTCTTCCCACGACTACTACCACACANNTACGCGGCACCACCAAATGCTTATCACGTTATACAGAAATCGGCGGGGGATAAGAAACAGAGAGGCGGTGAAGATCAAAGAGAAGAAGGTGAAGGTAGAGGAAATCCTCGCTCTGTTCTTTCCTCTTCCGGTGTAGAAGGAGACCCAACAGGCAGTCACGCTGTTAGTTTACCTCAGTCATCTCCTAAGAGTCTTGGAGAAGAAGATCCTTCTTCATCAGCTGGAAATCCGAATGGAGTTCCTCCTAGGGGTTCTTCGTCTTCTCCTGCCACTACTATGAAGGTGATGATGAGTCACGCGGCTCCTCACCCAGGCCACCCTCTTTCATCTTCCTCTCCATCTAATGGAATGCACGGAGGAAATGGAGGTAAAAAGGCAGTCCCCGGTGGAATCCCTGGGGGTTCTGCTTGCCATTCTTGTCTTCAGCTTGTCAATCCAACTTCAGGAGGGAGTCTAGTCGTGCCCGCCGGAGGGGTAGGAGCAGGAATGGCTTTTGGAAGTCTGAAGTTCATTAAGATGTTAAGAAGCGAAATGGAGCTAGATTGGGTTCTTCGAGAAGGAGAAGGAGGAAGAGGAGGAGGGGGTGATGAAGAAGGAGCAGGCGGACCTGAAAGAAATACAGGGAGTAGTCATCATCTTCTTCATAATACGGGGCATGTATTCATATGTGCTCCAGCAAGTCTAGATACAGGACTCAGTCGAGAACTCCTTCTACGATTTGCTGAAAGAGAAGATTGTGTCTTCTTCTTTCTTACCGAGCCTTGGAGAGGTTCGTTGCACTTCTCGATGAAGCGATTACATCTATTACTGATCCCTCCTGTACACACACCTCTCTCTTTTGTTCTCTCTCTCTTTCCTTTCTCTTTCTCTGTTGATTCTCGATGGTATGCTAGTAGGGATGGAAACATGTTTTGACAACCATAGAAGAGACATTGAATTGTTTTGTCTGGCTCTCTCCATTCGTACGATAGAGGTATACCTCTCTAGAGAAGGGGAAGTCTCCATGTTGCACGTAAAGGGAGACGGCTGGCGAATCCATCTCCAGTTTGTCAAGTAGATCCGGGTGACCCAGTGTTTCGAAGTTGGACTACGTTCTGTCTCCTCTTAGACTTACACCTGAGGACAGTTTTTGACGAAAACAGAGATACGTACATTTCTGGTCTTGTGTAGAAAGAAGGGGGATTACATAGATTGTCGTTCCTTACAGTTCTACGTATACAGATAGATGCACGTACATCTCGATACATGTAGAGAGAGAGAGAGAGGGTTATGCATGAGTGCCTGTACAGATATATGTGTACATATAAGTCAACAAGCGACCATCCGCGGGGTGTGAGAGGCCTTCTCATTCGTTCTTTTTGTATGCTATTCTCTCTTCGATATTTCTATAGGAACGACGGCTCACCAGTTGTGGAAACTTGCGCAGCCGAAACCGGAGTCGGGTGTCACTGCACTTAGTGACGGGGTGTATGTACGTTCTAAAACGAAGGAAGAAGAGGATCTTTTCTCAAGGTTTCCACGTTTGCACTTAACTCAAGCACGTCGTGTGTGTCTTCCTGTTGAGGAGCTTTACCGCCTCTTCGAGAAAGAAAGAGATCAGAGGATACGGAAGAAGAAGAGTCGACATGGGCATGGAGAAGGTGGTGTTCAGAAAGAGGAAGGCGACATCAAGAAGGAGAGAAAGGAAGAGGAAAGTCGAGGTGGAAAGCTCGAGGAAAAACGACGCAGTGATAAGACATTTACTGATAGAAATCCAAGATCCGATCAACCTCTTCTTCGGATGAAAGAACAGGAAGATAGAAAGGTCAGCAGACGAGGGAAAGTGAAAGGGGGCAAGGCGGGGAAGAAAGGAGAAGGCGATGGAGGTGAGAGTCTAAATGGAGGAGAAGAAGAAGATCTATTATCACCAAGTAGTTCAAGTGATGAAGGTGAGGCAGAGAAACAACGAGATTTGAGAGGTTTACAAGATGCTTCAACATCTGAGTTTGGCTCAGGACGCCAACGACGAGGAGAAGGAGAGAAAGGGCAAATGCGAGAAGAAGATGAAGAAGAAACGTTGTCGCCAAGAACGTCACGAAAAGCAGATCGATCTGAAGGTGGCGAAGGGGTGGGTGCTTCAACTGAACGGGATGACGAAGAGGTGAAGTCTCAGCATCTGCAGAAAAAGAAGCAGAAACTTGGGACAGAACAAGAAGAAGATGTCAGCGTTTCCGGAGGAGAAGAAAACGAAGAAGAAGGTGAAAGAAAAAGTCTTTCTTCTTCTTCTAAGACGGTTCTTCCTCAGGTGAAGAGAACTTCTTCAAGAAGAGAAGAAGATGAAGGTGGACGAGGTGTTGAAGGAAGAAGAGATGACTTCTCTCTTCCTATCTTCGGAGGTGGGGGTTATATGGAGAAATTGCCTGGGCTGCATCGATCTTTAGGAAAGAAAAGAGAAAACTCTCAGACTCAAAGAAGTCTGTTGGGTGAGGAAGAAGGAAGAGATGGTACTACCTATACGATGAAGAAACAGGAAGAAAAGAACTCCCGCAAGAGACCCAGAAGAAGACGTGGAGATAGTAGAGGGGGACATCATAGCCATTATGAGGAGTGCAGTGGAGACCCTCTCAGTTCACACGGGGAGTACGAGTCAGGTGATGACGAAGACGATGAGAACCTTCTCTCGACACTTCGTGGTGACGGAAGTGAGAAACAAATGCGTAAGGAAGAGGAGGAAGAAGAAGATAAGAAAAGAAAACAGAGAGGAGGAGGAGGAGGGGGAGAAGAAGAAAGCCATGGAGATTTCGGCATTGCTCTGAGTGACGAACAGAAAGCTCTATGGGCAGCTACAACGACCTCTTTCGTAAGACAACAGAGATGAGGAGAATCCAAGAAAAAAAGAAGATGAAGATATCTTCATTCACCTCTGTTTCCTTGAGCTTGCGCCCTATGACAAGGCTAGTGGAATAGAGCGGTCCACATGCAGATACCTCCGAAGGTTCATCTGCCTTGCTCCTAGTCTGTTGTCCCCCCTCGTCATGTGGTGTCCACCCCCTCTCGTCTGTAAGATATATGTGAACGTGTAATTGAGTTCAGTATGTATGTGATCGATAGATGAATAATAGAGCCCCATGAACGGGTGTGAGGACGTGCTGGTGTATATGTGTACATACGTCCATGTGTGGGTTGAACTCTGGCTAAGTCTGCATGTCTTACACGAATGCTCTTCATCGTGCGTATGCATGCTGCTGCCCGCCGGCCTTTCTGTAGACGGCCCAAGTGCGTGGAAACTCCAGGTGCACTTGTAGACGTGTTCCGAAGTCCTTGGTGGTTATCTCTGTCTTGTCATAGTAGATTCAAACTTTCCTAGAGCAGACGCATACATACTTGCAGGCGTATTCGCAGATATGTGTGTACATCTGTGCTTATGTCCACGATCTTAATCTTTCCTCTCTTGCCATTCAGCCGGAGAAAAGGCGAGGAATCAAATGTGAAATCATGCAGAGTGGCCAAAAGTTGCTTTGCTCCTCTTACTCCTGTAGACGGAGGATCAGCTCTGAATACATCTTCGTCATCGTCGTATACCGTGACGGGGTGTATGGTCTCGCTCTATGGGACTGTGTTCTCGAATATCGTTTGCGGTGTACATACAGTCCGTGAATCCAACTGCGACGCCTGGTAATCCTGCGGCTGCTGGACTCCCTTCATTGCCTACGGGTATAGGAGCAAGTGGAGCAGACGGGAGTTACCCACAAGGGAAGACGAAAACTCAACGAGGAGAGGGCGGAGGAGGCATGCCTGTATTGTCTTTCTCTCTTCTTCCATGGCCTGACAGGATGGAAGAAGGGGGGGGTGATGGAAGCGGCGGGAAGGCCAACCACGAAGCTAGTGGTTTTGAGGGAGGCCCTGCTGCCTCTCTCTCTGCGATGATGTATGGACATCTAGGAAGTGAAGACCAGCAGTTCATTGCAGGGGTGCCTCGGAAGAGGTAAGTCACATCTTTAGGCATGAAAAGTTTCATCAGAGGAACCTCTCTTCTGACTTTTTGTACGGTGACTACTCTGTCCCTAAGAGCTATGATATACAAAGGACAACGGCCGGATTGACCTTCCAGTCTTTTACAGCTCGCTTTGAAAGTGTCAGCTGCCTCGCCATGTTTCTTTTCTTCCCTATCCTTAGTTTCTCTCCCTTCAGTGGACTCTTCTTCTCATTGGAGGACAGGTCTCGGAATCACATGATTCATTCGCTAAGTCTTTGGTATGCGATTGCGTGCCATCTATAGAGCGGAACACCATGCTGGTCGTATATGAGGACATCATGCCTGAGCTCAGCTGAGTCGTCGTAGAGTCTTCTTTATACGTCGAGACTTTGTTTTCTCCCTCCTCGATTCTGATCCCAAATCGGTGTTGGTGTGTTCTTGTTTTCCCTTGTCCTATCTCTCTTTTTCTTTAAAAAGACAAAGAAAGCTCAATCTTCTTCAAGCAGAAGCTCAAGCTGGAAGAGTCAGTCCAGCTGGAGCGAGTCATCTTATGGTCTGGGGAGGCTTGGCGTCTTCTCCCCATATTCCTTCTGCGGTCCTGCAGCATGGAGTATCTCCACATGCTGCTGTCACGTTCTTTAACATGGATGGATCTCTAAAGCATCCTTCTCTTCTCATGCCTGGCTCAAGTCCTTATGGTGTGGATGGAGGTCCTGCCTTCTCTTCCTCTTCTTCCTCAGCTGTACCCTCATGGAGAAAGCAGCTCCGGTGAGGTTGTTGTCCATCGTAGCTTCTCTTTGAAAAGACAGAAGAGAAGCCCCTAAGAGATAGTGCGTGCCTATATGTATATACATCTCTAGGAGATAGTGGTGAGTATCTCTATGTCTGTCCATCTCGATGCATCTTTGTTACTGGTGTGAAGCGAAGAGCCTTATCTACTTGAATGAGACATCGTAGATGAATTTGGGGGAGGGCAGTCTGGAGTTTATGTGAAGACGTTGCAGCATGTCCACCTGATAGAGGAAGGATGTTTTAGAAGTCCTCAGTTTTCCTGGATGCACAATAGCTTCGGCTTTTTCTTTGTTTAACAACTAACTCTACCATTCTCGCATTGGCTGTCCGTACACATGAGAATTATCGCCTCAAGAGGACGCCCCGTCGTGTCTCTTCCCCCTCCCTCCATCTTGCGTCATCACTAAGGGGGAATCCGCCGTATGTACCTTCTCTAATACCAGGTCTGTCGTGTCTGGATTCTCGCCTCTTCACGCTTGAATCTCTTCCGGTCCTCTCCCATATATAGGCCGTCATCTCTTTCTCGTTCAGTGTGCTGCAAAGAAGCAGACAGGGATGCTATAGATCGATAGATAGAACTTCTTTATCGTGATTCCTCCATCTGTTTTCTGTCTCTTACCGTAAGCGCCCTCCTGGGTATCATAGCTTGTAGCTGTCAATTGATTCCCTCTTTTCGCCTTTCTTTTCCCAGGCAGTGGAATGGTGGAGAGGAGCCAACATGTCTGCAGATACGTCGATTGTCCCTTGCAGTTCGCTGCTGTGTCCGGTGTTTCACGGGAGGTTTAGAAGGCGTTACAGGCGTCCAGTCTCTTGTTCATTTTATCTCTCTTCTCCAGCCGCTCAATGTATTTCTCCTTCCTTCGAATCCTATAGCGTCCGACCTACTTTCTCTCAGTCCTATGGCCCCACTACAGCATTCTTCTTCTTTCCGAGGGAGGAAACCACGAGATGACAAAACGATCGATACGCCAGGAGACACCTTCAGTCGGGGAGAGCAGAAGAAGGAAGGCTCTGGCGGAAGTGGTGATGAGTCGAGGTTTTCTTCTTGTGAGGAAACAAAGCATGCAAACAAGCCTCCGAGTGTTGTCCCCAAAGAAGATGAAGACAAGGGGAAAGAGATAAAGATGATGGAGGAGAGCGAGAGAGAAGAAAAAGAAGAAGGGTGTGGGGTGATGCAGACGCATGAGTCCCAGGAGCAAGACGAACAGAAGAGTGACAGGAGTGCAGATCATAAGAAAGCGAACGGGTCGAAGAATGATAGTGATAAGGAAGAGGCAGATAAGACGTCGTCTTCTTGTTTCTCAGCTTCAGGAAAAGATGGTAGAGTGAAAAAAGAAAAACCCGAAGATGATGTCGTTTCTGCTTCTTCTTTCTCCGATCGCAAGACGGAGACTTTCCTGGAATCTTCTACAACAAAACAAAGAAGAAAGGAAGCGTATGAATTCATCGACTGTTTAGTTTCGTCTATTGGAGCAGCTCTTGGCCCTAACTGCAGTGTCCAGGTACTTCTCCCTCCTTACTGTTTTTCTTCTTCTTCTCCCTCTTATCACGAAACTGGAAAGGACGCTCGTAAACAGCTGACACGGCAGCATCTCCGGAAGTCTGTCGTTTCATCGCCTTTCTCTTTGTCTTCTCAGGGGCATTCTTCTCAACATCCTCGGGAAACTTTCTCTCCTCCTTGCTTTTCTTTGTCTTGTCATTGTCCATGTCGAGATCATCCCTTCAGTAAAGCTTCACTCCCCTACGAGCAAATTTCCACTCTACAAAAGAAAGGAGAGAGGGCCAGGAAAGAACCTCTCAACAGCAATGATTCCTCGCCACCTTTCCCGCTTTCTCACGGAGAGAACGGACTTGCTCGGTCATCTTCTTTTGTCGAGAATCAGTTTGCATCGTTTCTCTTCGAGACAGGGGAGTCTTCTTTGTTCCCATGGCCTCATTATTCATCGTTAAGCTTTCTCTATCACAAAGGTGTGCTTACTCTCCCTTCTGAGCAAGTTGTCCTTCAGCTTGACCGCTGTCTATGGGTTGAATTTGCACGAAGCGCTTGTCCTGCTTTGACCGAGAGCCATCTAGCATCGGAAGTGTATGCTAAGAAACGAGCTATGCAGTTAGAACTGGAAATGTTAAAGAACCATCAATCCCCGGGGGTTGGCGGAGGAAGGTTGTTAATGGGGCAGCTCTTACGACATGAAGCTGCAGGGACCTTATCGGGTAACGGTACAGGAAATATAAGGCATTGCTTTGTCTCCCGTATCCATGCGACAGCAGTAGATATGATGAAGACGACGAAAACTACAGGCCAGGAAGGGCATCAAGATGGAGCTCTTACTGTGGATCAACAGATGAGGAAACAACATCAAGAGGGACGAGGGGGGGATGGCAATAGAAGAAGAGAAGGAAAAGCCGGAGGAGTAGGAGGTGAAGGAGATGAAGGTGTAGGAAAACAGAAGGCTGGTGGAGGAGGCGAACATGGTGGCATGAAAACACCAAGGTAAGAAAGAGATATGAAGACCATCACTGGACAAGGTGTGGGATACACGAAGGCAAACGAGGTGTGGTTTATCAATCGAGATGGCTTGTAGGGTGTAATGAGTCTAGTTCTAAGGTGGGGGGGGATTCACGTGCATGCATGTCTAGCTGGGTCTATGGTTAGCTTCTCTAGAGAGAGAAGAGAAAGAACTCGATTCCATTTATCATGATACAGCATACACTATGTGTATCATCTGTTCATGTACCTGTCTATCTATCTATCTATCTGTCTTTATGTAGTATGTTCAAACTATCATCTATCTACCTTCTGTGCCGACACACTGTGTATAGGAAATCTTACTTTATTTACTACTCTTCCCCCGTGAAACCTTCTTCGTCTCTTTTTTTTTCTTTTGCTGTTCCCAACCTATATCGGCGTGTCTACCTGCATGAAGGTGACGGCCACTGCGAGAAGAACGGCTCTCTCGGGTGTAGCAGATCCATCGGACACGCTTTGTTTGAATCACGCCATAAACAAACCTGTCAAGCCCAACACTTATGGCAGAAAACGGAAGCAGGCCTTAACTTCGTCGTTGTCCATCCGTCGGTTACCCTATAGGACAATTCGACCCCATCTGTGTTTGTAGAAAGACAGAGATAGATACAGACAGATGTATGTATACATACACCTGGTGTAGGTGTTTCCGGAGAGGGCGATAGACCAGGATGAGGTCCCTGGTGCATCTCTTTCGTTTCTTCAGGTTGGTATGTCTTCGTTTTTTTTCTCTTTCTCTAGAAATATGTTTCTACTTAGAGAGGTGGTATCCGAATGATCGATCAATCAAGCGTCCGGTGTCTCTCCATTTGGGTACATGTATGTACGTAAGCGAGAGAAGGCTGTTCATGAAGCTATGAAGACGTCTATCGGCCTCGTTGTTTTCTTCCACAGGAATGGAGGGGTTGGTAGTTCAAGAAGAAGAAGAAGGCGGCGTTTTCAAGGATGGTCGGATGATAAGGATGAAAAGACAGCGGCAGGAGATTTTTGGTGTCTTCCTCTTAAGCCTACATTACGTCTTATTCCTTGCGATGATAGTGAGGGAGTGCGGATCGATGGATCATCAGCGATTTCTCTTTCTCTTCCTCCCCCGTGTCCTCCTAGTGCTACTACAACACATCTTCCTTTATCGTCTTCGTATGTGGATGGAAGGGGAGATTCTCTAACTAGATCGAGTCGTCTGTCTCACCCTCCTCAACCCAGCCATGCCCGCAATCATCGCCATAGCAGTCAGCCGGTTTCTTCCTCTTCATGTTCTTCTCCTAGAGATGAAGATGCCGAGATGACACGTAACACTTCTCCAGGGACCCCTCGTCAAGCACCGTCTCCACAGAGACAGCTACCTGGTGATTCTTGTAGTTTCTCAAATGATCATTTTACACGTGGTGACTATCAAGGAAGATCGCAGTTAGGGAGGTCTGAAGATGAAGAAGAGGATCTCGAAAACGAAGAAGAAAACAGTAGTGACGGGGTGAATACAGTGTTATACCGACAAAGAAAGTATAGAGTCTCAGCAGGAGAGAGAAAGTCGACATTGCTCCTGGGAAGAATGAAACTTCGAGATATAGCGTCGTATCTAAAAGGCCACTTAAGTCACAAGAGAGGAGAGGGAAGGAGTGGAGAAAACCAGAAGAGTAAAGAAAACGAAGATCAGGGAAAAGAAGGAGAAAGTGGACGAGAGGGGGGAGATGAAGATCTCGATTTTATCCGCATGGTGTCCGACCTTGGATTAACTCTGACGGTTGGTGATTGCGCGAGTCTTCGCATTGTTCAGGTACCCATCTACAACTTGACTTGCAGATCAAGCATTTCACGTCGTATGATAGGGCTTAAATATCTCTTGATTCATCAACGGATTTCCAGGAAGCACCTTCCGATGCAGATATACATACGTCTTTACACGTAGCTAAAACACTGGATCTGTGTACGCGCCTACACCGAGCAACTGTACGTACAGATATGCACCTCCGCAGGAGAGAATTGTACTATTCCAGAGTGCAGAGAAGTCTTTGTCAAGCCACCTTACTTTAAGTATCTGCAGAAATGGTTTTGGAGACGTGGTGAAGACACATGTAGTGTGAGGTGAGCGTTGCGACTTTACACAGGCAAAGAGTCTTTTCTTCTGACAACAGTAGAAGTCTTCTCGTGTTGAGTTTCGCGTCGCACAGGAGAGGTCCTGGGAATTCTTTCCCAGCGGGAAGAGGAATCGGTGATCTAAACTGTAGGTGAAAGAAGGAAGAAACAAAAACGAACTCTCTAAGGAAGTGTAGCTCAGCTATCATGCGCGGGCACAGGTATATCACTGAAACTATCGCGTCTGCCTATGCCACCTATGAGTGTTTATCCACCTGTGGACCATGTAGGTGTGTTCTAATTCACATCTTTATACTGTCGCTTGTTTGGTGTGTCTTGGGTCTTCAACAGACAAAGCAGCTATGCATCTGTGCGATCAAAAGAAGGAATGTGTGTCTACTATAGAGATGTACTCTGGTACTCTCGTTGTCATAGTGATAAGCCGTATGCATGTACCAAAGATGGATGTTATCCTGTACTTTTGTACTCGTTCTGTCTTTTGCTTTGCCCCGTCTCTCTCACGTGTCACCTTTTCTTCTTCTTGCTCAGGATCATAACGGAGGCCACGCAGCTCTATGGCGATTGGAAAGCTTTCCTCACCCTTGGTTCTTCTATCTGAGACGTCTCTTCCAGTCTCAGCCTTTTGCGTTAACTGGCTCTTAATGACGCGAAGAGCCACAGGATGTCTTCACTCTCTCTCTTTGACAAAGTCCCGTACTCACGTTATTTCGTTTGCTTGAAGTGCGTCCTGCCTACATATTTCAATCAGCTTCGTGTGGATTCACGCGTATTCATTTATATATATATATGTATATATATATATGTATATGTGTATGAACACGAGCGCGTCTTTTTTTGAGATCGTTCAGTAGAGATACACACCGTGAATGAGTGTTTGAACTGCCATAGCGAGGAGTGCATGGGTGAAAGCACGGAACTGATAAAGGCTAGGTGTTGCGAGCAAACGCATCGTATCGCGTACCTCTAGGCTGGCATCTTGTGAGTGGCATCTCGTTTTCCTCGCAGCAAGCGGATTGTATCTGTACAGAATGTCTACACGTGAAGTGATTTCTGAGTAGTGGCACCATTCAGGGTTCTCCTGTAACTGGCTTCCGGTGTACATTCGCAGGGGTAGGTCTACGAATGTATCTGAAAGCACGTGCCGGTGCTCTCTGGGTAGGCGTACAGGCAATGAAGTCGTCTGTTCAGGAGCCGAAATACTTTTCATCTGCTCGATTCAGCAGAAAGTCTCACAGGGATGAGTTACTCCTCTGTTAGAAGACAAGAAGAACGGTCACCTTCAGTTGCACAGGTTTTTGTTCGAATCCAGCACCCGGCGCGTCGCCGCTTGGCGCACCTGGCGTACGTCCTTAGTTACGTTGGCGAGAGACGGCAGTCGGGTGCGCATCCATGCTATGTAAATAAACGGAAAGACCAGTTCTCTGAGGAACAGTCTACAAATCCTCCGCACCGATCCACGGCAGTCTACGTATCATTCGCTTGCTCTGTAAGAGCTTAACTGATGAATTTTGTAGCTGTTCGCGCATTCAAAGAAGTAGTACGGAGACTTCAGAACTCTCAAGACAAGAACTATACGAAATGGGGAATGGAAACAAGACCTGCTACGTGCTTAGGGTTAGCGAGAAGCGTAACACTAGTGGGCCACAGGAGGCTTCACCACCACTGTACGCGTCCGCACTCCCCAACATGCAGCCCGGACAGGACAGAGTGTAATTTGCTCGCTTACTCTGAGTCGATCAACGGAGTCCGCTGTTCACCTGCAGTCGTCGTTGCCTCTCCTTTGCGCCCCACACTCTAGCGCCACTTAACTCCTGACGGGTTTCCAGGAGAGATTAAGACGGTCCGCGTCGCTGCCGGCGAGGATAGCGTACATCTTCTCTTAGGCGCCGCAGCATCTCTCGCATATCCCTTTCGCCAGGACTCATGGGTTCACGATGACCACTACGTCGTTGCCGCCTCTCTCGGTCCGCCTGCTCGACAGCAACACCTACCACAGCTCTCTGGATTTCCATTTGAACCCGAATTCGCTCCTGTACTCGCCGCAGCTCTCTTCTATCTTGCTCGGCTCGGAGCCGGTGGCGCAGTCTATCGTCCCGCCGCTGCATGCGGGTCTCTGGCTCCGCTGCTAGTCTCCTAAGTTCGTTGAGAAGGGCACTTTCCTCAGCGCTGAAATTCTCAAATCGCGCTGCCGCGGCGCGCCTCGCTGCCTGGAGTGACCGGTAGACACTCAACAGGAGAGCACTTCTCTGCTCAGGATTCCCCGGTCCGTGGCCCGCCAGCTCGGCGTGCCTGCGCTCCAGTGTGGCTACTAAACTTTCAAAGGACTGTAACGCCGCCCGCCGGCGTTTCCTCGCCTCCAAGAGCTGGCGCACCCTCGTTTCAGCAGTCGCGCAAGGCACGCAGAGAACAGGCGATTCCGACCCAGTTACCTCAGGACCGAATACGCCGCACCACACTACTGCTGCTGAAGCTCCGGGAGAGGGACGATGCGGAGCGACGCCTTGGCTCCCGTTCTCGGCACGTGCTACCTGCCGTTGTCCAGCCTGGGCACTTGGGGCTGTAAGGGCTAGCTGGTGACGGGGCAGGTCAGGCTGTCGCATTGGCTGTCCTTGTGAAGGGCTCCCCGACGGTCTGCCTTTCCCACTCTTCCTTCCTTCACTTTCATTGCCAGCAAGACGGCGAGCGACAGAACTCGCTGTCTCAGAACGGGAAACCGAAGCAGCTGCGTCGCCAGTAGACTCGAAACGCGAATGCGACTGGCGAAGAGTGCCCATAGCGACAGTCATACTCCACACACGAGAACCGTCATTCCCGTTTCCTTTCTCTGCACCCCGAGTGGGATCTTGCGCCAGGGCTGTAGTTGGGGGAGTAGCTTTGCACAGCAACAAAAGAAGATTCACGAGCACACTGGCGCAAGCGTGCGCCGGTCCTTCTCGAACGATTGGGGGCCAGGAACTACATAGCTTAGTCTGCACGCAAACCCGTGACCAGGTTTGTGATGTAGCGCTAGCTGACCCATGATGTCCGGGAGAAAGGATTACACCGATACAGGCCGACATGGCATGCGTCACCGTGTCAACGGGTCCTGTTTCTCCTCTGGAGCAACGCGATGTTACTGCTCCGAACCAACTACAAACACGCGAGCCCTTGCCCCCCGCACAACAGTGTGCGTTGAGGGTCTTTCTCACCGGACTTTCCGAGCCGCCCACACTCTGGGCAGATAGTGGGCAGGCGGTGCCAGGACGCGAGACTCGGAAGCGAGAGCAGCGTCGCAGCAATCCTGGGCATTGAGCGGGCGTCACTCGTAGTCACCGCTGAACACTTGCGGAGAAGCTGCCACGAATGAACGATATGCGGTTGCTGCGAACTCAATCACACCACATGGGATGCTACAGCCCATGAATTTAGCGGGAAAGTCGGAGAAGCTCTGTGTCCTTCTCCGATCCAGTTAGCGACGCCACTCAAGTAGGCAACCGCGGTAATTCCGTGCCCGAGCTCAACCGGAGACTTTTTTGTCGTGCTGTCTATGCTAGCCAGCGAGCGACCCCCACAGAGGACGGGCGGGACGCGCTGTAGAAGAGATCGTGGAGACGTTACGCCAGCTAGCCTGACAGCGTGGGCGATCGCGCGGCAAATTTCCCCGGGACGGTGGCACACGTTAGCTGTCTGGAACCCCTCCGACGCCACCACACTTCAGGTCTCGACCAACGGTCGGCAGTCCTCCAGAAAGGCGTGGAAGGCGCGCCCCGTGAAGAATACGGAGACGCAAGATGCAAGCACATATTTGTTTCATGTTGTGCGTTATATTTGTTGCATCTGACAAATCAATTCGTCACACTACAGGCTACTTTCTGCAGCAGTGTTATTTCAGACCAGATAGTGAAAGGCAGCCATCTTTTGACGGCTGGGCCACCGGCCCGGACCCCAGTCCGGCATGTCCGTTGTCTGGAACCTACCCATAGTGCCTGCAGGGCTGAGTGAAGCCTTCTTCAGACCAGTCACTAACGCACACGAGAACATCGCCGGAATGCCTTCTTCAGATCTTTCCGTTGTGTCTAGTCTGCAGTTCTGCAGTGTATGTGCAGTTGCAACAGTTTGCTCCCCGGAGCGCCAGCGACCACCCGGTGGCCAAGCGTGGCCTGTTTCACTCCGTTGCTGAGCGCCTGGAGCCGCAGTTCGCATTCCCGCAGCAGGAGCCGGGGAAGGTATCTCCTTTCGGCGGGAAACAGGGTTCGTCCCCCAGCACGACCACCGAGCCGGGAGCAGCTCTCCTGTCCGGAGTGGAGCCCTCTCATAAGCAAACTGACATGCGTTGCTTGTTGCACCTGAGACCCGTCTGAACACTGCTTTGTCTCCGATTTGAGACAAGTAGAGAGCGCAGGGAGCGCACCGGTACGAGCAAGTACGTTCTTTCCATGCTGATGGCACTGTTCCTTCGTGCACTGGGGCAGAGCTTTACGCCTTGGTCCGCAGTCGGCATGACGTACCAGCCGGGGCGACACCGGACGACACGGGAGCAAAGCGGTTACATGCCAAGTCATACACACTGAGGCCCAGCGACCCCTTCCCCTGGCCCAGCCCAGACAGTAACCCTGGGCCCTTCGGTGTGTCTTAGACATTTTCCAATGTGTCTCTCCTCGCTGGGTCATCCACGCCGCGGGGGCGCTCCGGAAAACAGCTCAGTCGTATCCGTTCACCTCTCCCCCCTTCGTTGTCGACGTCGGGTCGGCGGGTTTCTGATGTCACCAGTTTGTAGGTTCCCGATTCCGCCCCCCGGTTTGAACTGAAACAGAACAACTCTGATGGGCAGACACACGAAGACTTTTCTCTCGGGGGTATCTGTGGCTCTGCCCCGTGTCCTCGTGCCTCGCTCTTCGTGGCATGCTTGAACTTCACTATCCGCTCGCCCCAGTGGAGTGTATCTAGCTGTCCGCCTCCTCTAGGTCGCGCTGTATGTGTCCTTTCTCTGCTATCAGATGGCCTCGTACTGGGCCGAATCGTCGTTTCGACACGGGGGCAAAATTTCCGATCTTCTCCCTGAAAAAGCAAAACGGGACCTGCGGCTTGCTGTCCGGACTGACAATGCGGCAATCAGAAAACGACGGAGTGTTCCGGATCAGAACAACACCGTATTCGCGAGGCCGCACGTGTGAAATGAGATGAAGACTAGACGCAAAAGTACTGCATTCTGCTTAGCTAAGACGAGGCAAGACACACAAGATGTCGGTTACTTTCCACTTTGTCCTGCTTAGTGTGAGACTATCGCTCACTAACACTTCAGGCTGTGTACTCTCCGGTACGGGGACGCGCCACAGATTACGGAAGGCAAATTCGCCACTTCTCAGGACTGAGCCAGTTCGTCAACTATTCTCCTTCGTCGATGTGTATGGGCAGCTGTCCATACACATCGGCCTTCACCACCTTCCTTTGAGAGAAACATGCCTGTCCTCATCCCAGCTTCCCCCCTTTTAATCGCTGTCCCCCGCATTTCCAAAGAACTGTGTTCCAGTGAACTGCTCTTTGTAGCCTCTCCTCCCCACCCACCACCCTTGGCTTCTTGAGGGACGCTGAGCTTCACCATCCGATATAGTGCAGCCGAGGGAAGAAGCTTGCAGCTATCCCAGCGTCCCACACCACTGATTTCAGAGAAACGGGGCAGGGATGTTCCTGCTCCACCCCAGCCACGAGGACAGCTGACACAATGAGAGCTGCAGGTCAAACTCGACGAAGGAGCACCGCCTTCCACTTTCTGCTCGTGCTGCAGCATTGCTGGACACACCTAGGGCGACGGCACTCCTCCTCCCGTGCACGAGATGGTGATCAGAAGCATCAATGGAGACGCGGTCTCCGCACGTAGTACTTACTCGGGCACGCGGAATCTCCGGCGTAGCTGGACCTCGAGGGCGGCGTGACGGAAACAGCCTCGTGCCGAGCTTTTCGTGTGCGCCCCGGCTCCGCGAGCCTACCACGCGCAGCCAGTCGCTTACTCTGATGAAATTAGTGGAGTCCGTTGTCCGCCGGCGGTCTCTCCCGGTCTACCAGGCGCGCTCCACTGAGGTCCCTCTCACTCCTGCCAGGGAATGTGGGAGAGATCAAGGGGGTCCTCGTCTCTGGCGGCGAGGGAAAACCAGATCCATATGCTCGCGTTGCAGAACCCGCCGGTGGTACCTTTCCCGAGGACTCATCGCTTGTCGCCTGCCTGCAGCCGCTTCGCGTTGAGCTCTCTCTGCTTCCAGCCCAGCCACAAGCGCAGCCCTCCTTTGGGCCGCCGTAAGAAGCCGCACTGCTGCCCAAAATCGAAGATGCTCTCTCAGTTGCTGGTGGGCGCCCAGACCTTGACGGAGTGAAGCATCCGCCTGTTCCGCCTGAGCCTGTCGGTCTGCCGCCCGCCTCGCAATCTCCTGGCGTAAAGAACCTTCTCTGGAACGAAGGTCCTCGACGCGCGCAACGGCACGCCTGGCTTCTTCGAGGTCCCGGTGTATACGCAGCCGAAGAGCACGTCTCTCCCACGGATCCCCCGGCCCAGCGCGCGACAGCCCCGAGAGCCTGCTCTCGAGAGCCGCCAGCTGCAATGTGACAGCTGCCTGTCTACGGAAGCGACGCTGTCTCAGCGCTGCGGCTTCTTGTGCGATCGCCTCAACTGCTGCGCAAGGCCCACAGCAGGCCGGCGTCCCTGAGGTAGATGGTTGACGCCCGAACAACCCTTCCCATGCTGAAGCTGCAGCGGCTCCAGTACACGCAGGGTGTCCGGCAGTACTCTGATTCCCGGCCTGTTCAGCTGGCGATGCCTGGCCTCGATCCTCTCCACCAGGCTGAGCACCTGGGGGTCGAGGACGAGCTACGGAATGGCGCGCAGACTCGCGACGCCTGCTACCCAGCCGGACGGGTCCTCCACCTGGAGACCTCCTCGCCTGTCTAGTGTCCGGGCTCTCCCGTCCTTCATCTTCACCACCAGCAAGACGGCGAGCGACAGCACTGGTCGCTTGAAAACGAGAAACGGTAACCGCTGTACCGAAACTCGCCTGCGACTCGCGAAGAGTGCTGGTAGTGACAGTCAGGCTCCGCACACTGGTGCTGTCATCAGGCGTCTCCTTCTCCCCGTCAGGGATGAGCCTTAGTGCCGGTGACGGGGTAGGCGGTGTAGCTCTGCAACAGCACAAAGAAAACAGTCAGCACCACACGACGGCACACCTGTGTGTCTCATCAAGACGGTCAGAAGGTCAAAATTACAGCTGCTAGGACTCAGCACGCGAGCGAATGTGTGACTCAGTCCTAGCTGGCGAAACGTGTTGTCTGCGCTGAAACATCAAGCCAACCCACGCTGGGCTCGCACGGGTCATCACGGCAAAGCACAGAGTGCTGTTTCTCTTCTCGACGGAGCGCAATGTTTCTGCTGTGGACCGGCTCGGACCCCGTCACCCCTGGCCTCTGCATGAGTGTCTGCATTGACGGTCGTTCTCACCGAACTCCCAGAGCCACCCACCGGCTGGCCGGATAGAGGAGCGGTGGTGCCGACAACGCGCGGCTCGTAGGCAGTAGCAGTGCCGCGCGGATAAGCCCGAACATTGGTCCAGCCGCACCGCCCGACACCCATGAAGAACCCTCTGCAAACGGACTCGGTCACACCGCAACGGCTACGCACCTCACGGACGATCAGGAGTGGGACAAGCCCAATCTTCTCTTTTCGATCTGGGTTAGCGACGCCGCTCGAGCCGCCAATCCGATTTAGCGACGCCCCCCGGGCCACCGAACGCAGTAATGCGCGGGGGTTCAACCAGCGACTTCTTCCGGCGCCGCCTACTCCTGGCGCTGTGACACCGCTCTCCAAAAACGGGCGGGGCGTGCTGACGGAGGGACCCTGAAGACGTTACGCCAGCTAGCCTGACAGCGTGGGCGGTCGCTCGGCAAATTCTCCCGGGACGGTGGCACACGTTAGCTGTCTGGAACCCCTCCGACGCCGCCGCACTTCAGGTCTCGACCAACGGTCGGCAGTCCTCCAGAAAGGCGTGGAAGGCGCGCCCCGTGAAGAATCCGGAGACGCAAGATGCAAGCACATATTTGTTTCATGTTGTGCGTTATATTTGTTGCATCTGACAAATCAATTCGTCACACTACAGGCTACTTTCTGCAGCAATGTTATTTCAGACCAGATAGTGAAAGGCAGCCATCTTTTGACGGCTGGGCCACCGGCCCGGACCCCAGTCCGGCATGTCCGTTGTCTGGAACCTACCCATAGTGCCTGCAGGGCTGAGTGAAGCCTTCTTCAGACCAGTCACTAACGCACACGAGGAACAATGCCGGAATGCCTTCTTCAGATCTTTCCGTCGTGTCTAGTCTGCAGTTCTGCAGTGTATGTGCAGTTGCAACAGTTTGCTCCCCGGAGCGCCAGCGACCACCCGGTGGCCAAGCGTGGCCTGTTTCACTCCGTTCCAGAGCGCCTGGAGCCGCAGTTCGCATTCCCGCAGCAGGAGACCGGGAAGGTATCTCCTTTCGGCGGGAGGCGAGGTTCGTTCCTCTACACTCCGCACCGGAGAGAGCTGCTTCCGGTCTCACAGAACCACGATGTACTGAGTCGCTTGTCGCTTCGTGAGACGCGTCTGAATGCTGCACCGTCTCCGGGGTGAGAAAACAGGGAGCGCACACGCCCAATCAAGTATTTTTTTCCCTTTCTTGATGTAGTACTGTTCCTCCCTGCACTGGTGGGCCAGAGCTTGACGGCTTGGTCTGTGCCTCACGCCGTGCCGGCGGAAGCGAGGCGGAACGGTATGACGGCACAGCAGTTCCACGTCAACTCATACACGGTGAGGGCCGACGAGCCCTGGCCCTGGCGCAGCCCGCGGTTCTAACGCCAAGCCCCTCGCTGCCTTTGTCGCACATCTCCCAGTCTGTCTGTCCTCGGTGCGTCATCGACGCCACGGGGGCGCTATGGGAGACTGCACAGTCGCTGTCCGTCTCCCTCTCCCTTCTCCGTTGCCGACGTCGGGTCCGCGAGTTACTCATGTCACCAACTTGTAGCTCCGTAGTTCCGAGCTCCCCCCCGGTAACCGGCGGATTAGAACGCTGGTGAGAAGATGCATAGACTCACACTTTTGGATGTTTGTGGCTCTGTTTCCTGTCTCCGTGTGCCACTGTTCGTGCCACGCTCGGGCTGTGCCCTTGGCTCGCTGTTGTGCCCATCTCTGCTTCTTCTGCGACCCGCCCTGCGTGTGCCCTCATTTTTCTTCTACTAGGAGCCCTCGTGACGAGGGAGAGCAGTAGGAACTGTGGACTAACCACTCCTGTAGGAGCCACAGAATTACGGTGTTGCACGGAAGCAACAAAGGCAACAAAAGAAAGCTGCGTATATCCATCCAGACAAGCAATTCAACAACCAACAGCGACGACATGTTCCGTATCACGAAAAACGGATCCGCGACGGAGGTGTGAAATCAAACGAGGACGAGACACAAAGATACACATACCGAATGCTTGCCAGTTTTTTCTTCTTCGTATGAGAGCATCACTCACCAACTGTTGAGCTCTATATCGCCAGCTATGCGGACGTTCTACAGATGAGAGATGAGAAACCACCCCCACTTTCAGAATGAAGCGGTCCGTTCAACGATACTTTGTCGTTTTGCATAAACAGCTGCCCATACACCTCCGCCTTTATCACCTCCCTTTACCCATGTATTTCCTCCCAGTATCAGATCTCTACCTTTGCGTCTTCCTCCCGCTCCCCCTATGGCACAACTTTCATCAGCCTCTTCTTTCTCCGTGTTGCTGCCGACTTTGGTTACCAAGTCTTTTCCCATTTGGCCGTCAAGCCATTGGCCCTCCTCCAGAGCATCCGGTGCAAGCAGCCTTGGAATATGAAAGTCTTTCAGCGAGGAACCTACTAAATGACCTTGCTGCTGTTCGTCAGCCAGCTGTTGTTCATGCTCAAGTTGTTTGACACGCATGTGGGTCTGCACAAGTCTTTTCGCGTTAGCGGCCGCTGTTGGTAAGGCCTGCGCTCCTCCTCCATAATCAGTAGCTCCGCTGTCTCCTCCGAGACCCCCACCAGGTGTGTAATAGTCATAGTCACCGAGATCGACATTCCATAGAATCGAGGAAGAGTACGGACTACTGTCAGTCAATTCATTCAAGAGAGGAAAGTTCAGTTTTTGGATCCCCCCTCGTGTCATTGGATTATGTCCCCCTGTGGTGTTTATCTGTAAGTCGCCGAGTAAGATGACGGAATACTGCTGCGGAGTTGGATGAAAAGAGAATGATAATGACGATGATTCTCCGTCAGTCTCGGAACCGCGGGCAGGGTGTTCTGAAGACTGTAGCACCTTGCCACCGTAGCTAGTTATAGCAGTAGAAGCAGAAGGCACCGAAGGCCTGGGGACAAGGAGACAGTTTTCTTTATTCAGGACTGGAGAGGATGACGACAGAGCAAGGGCCAAAGTTTGAGCTGAGTGCCTCTCGTCCCCGGCGTATGCGTTTCCGCCTCCAGAAGCTGTTCTTGCGCCACTCCCACCCAGAGCTGAAATATCGGAACAGGGGCCTCTTAAGGCATTCTTTTCTTGTTGGGTAAAGTCAAGAAACAAGGTTGGTAGTGACTTCCTGAGTACCTCCGGCTTACAGGAGGAGAATCCTGAGACATCCCAGACCCGAACTGCCCCCTCTGCACCGCCAGACACTAATAGATTACGGAACGACAGAGAGGTACCTCGGTCTTCTTTTCCAACAGACCCTTTTCGAGATCGTGAATCCACCGAGGAGGCAGACACAGGAGAACCACGCTGGTCTTGATCACACGTAGCTTTTCCCGTTTCATCGCTGTCCCCCCCCTTCGACAGGGATTCGTGCCCCAGTGAGTTTCTCTTTGACGAGTTCTCCTCTTTGCGTGCCGCACTCACAGACATTGAGCTTTTAGGCTTCGACAACGCAAGGAACTGCAGACTTTGAACACTTGACCTGTGGGCTTTCCACACCCCTACCAGTTTTACAGGTGCCTTCGGGAATAACGCAGGTATATCTTCGTATGCCAGAATAGGATCTGACACAATGGTATTACTATCCCCATATAGTCCTTGCCCCATAGGCTGCTGAAAGTGGGGCAGGGGCGTCACCACTCCAGGCGGGGGAAGAGGAAGAGAACAGGAAGAAGCGGAACTGGCTGTTGAACTCAATGACGAGTGCCCCCTTTCATTTCCGGAACCTACACTACTGCTGTTGACTACAGTGAGGGCAGTCATGCTTTCTTTTCTTTGGCATGCCGGAGAAGTGCCATTTTCTTTTCCTTGTCGAGGAGGAGAAGTCCCATTGAGGACGCTGTCTGAAGTTCGCGAGGTGTCATTTGTATCTAAGAAAGAACTAGCTCCTCTCTGGCTGTCTCTTCTGTGTGGTGATTGCGCCATACCCGGAAGACTACTGTTTGGATCATCAGCTCGAGAAGAAGCGGTAACCCCGGGGGTACGACCACCGCTAGTCAGCAGAGGAGGAGAAGCTTGGAAAGTCCCAGCTGAAGCCTCCCACGTGCTGTCTTCCGTGGGTCCTGGTGCTGTGATAGTACCGCCCCGATTTCTCACGTGTCTGCCAAGTGACTCTCTACTAAGTCCTACAAAAGAAAAGAGGAGAACAGAACCTACGCTCCGAGCAGCGCCAAGAGAAGAAAGACAAGGCAAACAAAACTAGACTCTAGACATACGTCGTAGCCGGCCAGTTTTTTCTACAGCGAAATCAGAACAGTGAAAGGTTTTCGCGTCCAGTCCTCGGGAACATACCCCCCCCCTGTCCCCTTCCCTTCTCCACGCCTTCATGGAAGAGAAGAATAAGAAAAGGGAGAAAAGATATGTCTTGGACACCGGAAGCACGCCTTGACTTTTTTCTCTTGTGTAGGATGCCCGCTGCTCAGGTCTAGACACCTCAATATACTTAATATTTTCCCTTTCGCCGTCCTACAATCGACTACACGGCCAAGAAGGCTAGTTTATGGAGCTATAAGAAGGCGTTGCAGGGGCATTCAATCAGTCGAACACCAAGTCTCGTGGAAGTCGTACCTACCGTTTCCTTTGGCAGGATCGGGCTAGAGACTCCGGCTGCGAAACGAGATCGTTTCTAAACTGGACACTCGAACATACGTTATGGTCCCGCGCTGTGCTGAATATCACAGCGGATTCCGGTCCTTCAGCTACACGTGCACGCCTTCAGCTAAGCCAGAAATCACACTGTACTCGGGAAAAGACAGGCATACTATCTATTCCACAGTACCTCCTTAGATACGCATCTTCTTGGCGGTCTCGCCGAAGACAGGGTGCGCTTCTTTGAGCTCACCTGCTGTTTCATCAGTAGTGGCCCAAAACGTATCGGCGGCTTTGTCAAAAACACCGTTGTCCATCACGGCCTCTCTTATTAAAGAGTGTCTCACTGCTGGCCTGGCACTCCGCTGTCTTCCGCCCCATCCTCCTGCTCCACCTCCCCCTGAGGAACCCCCGGAGCCGCCCAGGAGACCCTGCTGTGGCATAAATGTTACCGATGCACTTGGAGAAGCTACCGCTTCTCCGTTCATGTGTTTTGCAAAGTTCTGCTGTTGTTGAACCACTCGTCGAAAGAGACTCGCCGTGCTTTCTCGGAGATCTTCTCTGTACACCCGATGGGGCTGCCAGTCAGCTTTAGGTTTGACGGGTCCCGTCTCCCGTAGGAGGGAGAGCAAAACAGATACATCCCATACACGGACACGTCCTTTCTCATCACCTGCGAAAATCAAAATTTCTCCTCGACTCGCCGAATGAACGTTTTCGCCCTCGCCCCCCCCGTGTTCTGTTGCTCTCTGGATTAGGCGACCTCGCATCGGCTGGTGTACAGAAGGTGAAACGCTTCCTCCTTGCTGAGGCGATCCTAGAGTTCCACGGGAAAGTCGTGAGCCTCCCTCCTCTGCAGGTGGCTCACTACCATCTGTAGTCGTTAAAAAGGTTGTAGAGTGGGGCGTCGGGGGTATCTCCTCTTGTCTCTCACTCTTCCCGGTTGCTCCTTGTTTGCTGTCCGGGGGAGAAGACGACACGGTAGCAGTCCGTTCGCGCGGACTACAGATGGGAGATGGCGTCGCCGACCCTGTCCACGCACGTTTCACTTCATACGTAGAAATAGCGGAGGGTCCTTCGGCGAAACGTATAGATCTTCCACTGTTGTTTGGGGTATTATTTGGACTGGGACGGCCTGCGGTTTCTTGTATCCGGCAAAAGGATGCCAACGCCGTCAAAGGCGTAGTTTCACTAACTCTCTCCATATCTACAAGACGTACGAGTAGCAGATTCAGTGAGAGGCCTCCGGCCGTCGCTGCTGCTACTCCAGGAGAAAAGGATTTAGCTGTTGTAGCGATTCCAAATAATTTAGCGGCTCTTTCCCCTCCTGAACTGCTGCTAGGACTCAGGCCTGCGACGGCTGCCGCAGAACGCATATTGCTCTTGCCGCCCCCGGCACCACTACGACCACCAGCTGAGAACGTTCCAGTGGGACAAGAGGGATTAAGCTGGACCTTCTCTGTTTCCGGTTGGCCTGACGCAGCCCCCAGTGAAGAGAAATTCCTCTCCTCACATGAAGAAAGCGAGTTCTCCGCGCTGCTTGCTTCGGCACCACCTGACAGGGGCAATGACGACTGGACTGGACCGGCTGCGGAACCACGTCCACTTCCGTTACGCTGTCCAGCTGCGTCGTTCTCTTCGCTGTCGGGGGTCGGCCACGCTCCTTCTCTTTGTATTAGCTGAGCAGCACCTGGTAATTTTGCAGCAGATGTGCTTCTTGTGGTAGCTGCCGTATCACATAGAGGCTCGCCGCTGTGAGACGCAAGACAAGTTGAGTTTCCCGGCGTATTTGCACCGAGTAAAGAGCTAGTGTTGCCATTGGGAACAGATACACCAGTCATGCCTGCTAACAGAGTAGAAGCAGCTTGGGGTCCAAGCACAGGAGACGGAAGAGCCTCCAGTACACGAATGGCATGTGGATGGGGGGGCAATACCCAAATGCATATTGTGCCACCTGCGTCAGCAGAACAGAGAAGAGGGAGGGGGTCGATAAACGAAAGAGCCGATAGGTCATACTTGTGCCCAAAGAGGCTTGTGACCCGTCGAAGTCTCTCGTAGTCCCAAACAAAAATAGCACAGTCAGCCCCTCCGGTCGCCAACAGCCCCGAGCGCCTGCTGAAAGCACAGCAGGTTAAGTCACCCAGATGTGCATTCTTCACCATGCGCCAGATCTTGTTGTCTCCTCCCTTCTGAGGCGAGTTGCCGAGGGCCGCCTGAGGCACGTCAGGTGAAAGGCTGCACTTGTAACGATTACCACTAATGGTTTCCCCTCCCCTTCTCTTCGAAGGAGACCTGCGAGCAGAAGCCGTAGACCTTTCGCTGCCTTCGGCTCCGGTAGTTACATTGCCGGTACAAACCAGGCTATGATTTTGTGGTCTCCCTCTGTCTCCTTCACTCCTGTCTCCTCCCTGTCTCCTTCCGGAAGTAGCCGGAGAGGAAGCTCCTGGTGAGTGAGGCCACTCCAAACCTAGTGACTGTAATCTATTTCTGGGATTGGTTGTTCCTTTTCCGCCTGCAAGAGTAGGACCAAGTGAACATTTGCGCGTGGCCGCAGATGAGTTACAGGGGCCGTCGTCGTGCACAACAATTGATCGGTCCCAAGACACAGAGATCAGGTTCCTGTCCCCGCCCTCAGCATACAAGATCTGAGAGACCTCCGCCCCATGGCTGGAGAACCGCTGCATCAGCTGGCCTGTGCAGACACTATAAGCACAGATACACCCTGACTGATCTGCTACAAACACCTTTCGCCCTTTTTCATCTAAACAGATGTCGCTGATCGCATGCTCAGCGCCTTTACAAACGTGCTCGATCGAGGAGACCAGTGCACCCGTGCACAGATCCCAGACGCGCAGGTGCCTTCCTCCTGCCGTAACCAGGACCCGTACTACCAAGTGAGCTACAGCCTTCACAAGGAGAGGTTCGGTCTCTCCTCCAATAGAGACGCCGCCCAGAGGTGTACGATGCTTCCCTGCCGGGGGCGGAGAGACAGCCAGGGGGCCCGTCTGCTGTCCCAAGGAAGAGAACCGACTTAGTCCGGCGCCCTGCCCTTTCGCACCACCCCGTGTACCAGCGTTTCCGTTCTCGTTAGCTAGTTCTAAGCTGTCTTGTACCAAACCATGGGTAAGCGCAACAACTTTTTTTCCCGCACATAGCAAAGCGTTGTGCTCCGGCAGGGCTACAACCGCTCGCACTACTGGCAGCTCTTCCGTCACAAGGGTCTGCAGGCACGCCGAGGTGCTTAGGTCCCACGTTTTGATAATACCCTCCGAGTCAAACGACACGAACTGGCGGCTGTTGGCGCCTAGCATGCATATACTGATCACGGGAGCAGAGTGGCCCCGAATAGTGTGTAGCTTCTTGCCGACGTACGGATTCCAGGCCACCAACTTGTAGTCGAACCCACCGGAAAGAAGGACACGGTTCGGCGCGTCGAAGCAGAGCGCTTTCACCCCCCTTATGTGGCCGTCCAAGGTTCGCTTGAGCTCGCCAGTGGTGGGTTCCCACAGATATATTTTTGCGTCCATTCCACATGTAGCTAACAAATCCATCGCCTCTAGTTCTTCGAACGCTGTCACGATGTCTGCGTGGGCCCTGAACTGCCTCCACCGCATGAGATGAGCCTGCGGTTCTTGCGGCACGTAGCCACCCTCAGACCCTCCTCCGGATGGAGAGTGGCAGCCGTTCCTCGGCTGCGCACCCCCTAACGTCAGCCTCGTTGTACTGACACCCGACTGTGCGCCTTCCCCAGCAGATCCCTGGGCATGTTGAATGGCACGTACCCGAGATTTCACTGAAGGTGCTCCACAGCCCCATCCCGGAACACCAATGTTTGTCCTTTCGCCTCGTGCAAGCGAGGCTGAGCGCGGTGACGAACTCGATTCGGGAAGTCGGTTGTCCACACTTCTGTAGTGACTCGTCGTGTTTTGGCGAGAGTCTTTTTCGCGGTGTGGACCAGCCCCAGCGCTACTGGGGACACTGCTCAACAAGCTCGGGCTCCTTTGTGGTCGCAGCCGGCCAGAGGACCCCTTCAAAGTGTTGCTACCCTCGCTGAATGAACTCAGATCCGTTGCAGAGAGAGTCGCGTCCAACCCCCCGCCTCCCCGACTGCCGGACAAAGCCGAGCTGGATGGGCGAGAGCCTCCACAGGCAGCGTCCCCTGAAGAAAGCGTAGCTGAGGTTACTCTCAATCCTTTGCCTCGCGAACTGGGAGGCTGGGCTTTCGCAAGAGGGCCCTGCGATGACGAGGCATCCCCCCCCTCCTCTGCAGCTTGGCGTTCTATCGAATTCTGCGGATGCCTACTGCCCAACACAACTGAGGGACGACCAGACGCTGTAAACGAGTCGAAAAGAGAAAGCCCATCTGGGTCCGACGTGAAGAACCCGCTTCTGCTTGGTATCTTTGTCTGTGAGCTCACTCTCCGCCCAGGGTTCTTCCCGGCAGCAGACTGCCTCTTTCCTGCTGGTGTCCCTCCGGATTGTGGAACAGATCCGAATGCGGAGTTCGCCTTATCGCTGCTGCGGACAGAGAATTGCTGGGATCGTCCCGCAGATCCTGCAGAGTGGCTCGAGGCCGGCAGCTGACGTGTAGAAGAAAGCGCGTAGTTTGAGCTACCATAACTTCCAGAGAGTGTTGGCAGTTGTAGGGACATAGCGCCAGTGCCGAGCCGCGCCGGAGTAACAAGTCCGCCGAGGTCGATGGCCTCCCCCACAGCTCCGCGAACCCGATGGCTGTCACCTGCGTCGTCCAAGGCTCCACCACTCGCTGATCCAGCCCCGGGTGAACATATCAGCTCCAGATCCCACGCGTATATGGAACCCTCGTGATCCGCAGAGTAAAGCCAAGGACGGGATACAGAGGGAAAAAAGACGATTTGCGAAGTGCGTGTTTTGAAGGTACGAGTGACACGCCACGGGTCATCTCCAGGAGGCCTTCCAACGGTTGTACTCCTTCCTAGAGGGCTTGTTTTTCTAGAGTTTGCACTTGCAGAAAGTGGCTCTAAGTTACGCTTTCTTCCTCGACTAGCTTTCGGACCCATGACATTTGACTGCCTGTTCACTGCACCACGCATATCATAAAAAGTGAGGGATAGGTCGGCGGCGGCTACCACCAGGTGGTGCACAAGGGGGCAGTAGGCAACGGCCGTGATGTTGAACTGATGCTGTAGAGGGGGCTGATCTGGTACTGGGAGGAGCTGGGGAGAAATGAGCTCAACTGTCTTTGAGTGCTCCTCGTAATAAAAGATTATGTCCAAACCTATCAAAGGGTCACAAGCGGGGGCAAGTCGTTCGATTGGTGACAGGTGAAGACGCGAGTCGCATAGATCGGTCTTTTCCAACCGCTGCATGTGCAAGCGCCTGAGTGCGTCCTCATTCCTTCCACGATCTACAATGAACGTTGTGAACGCCTCCCATGAAATCTTCTGAGCATCGTCCACATCAATCAGATCGAACAACTCCATGAGCCGGCCCCCCGCGGAAAGTTCTTGTTCTATAGTCTCATGGTAGTCTTGGAGCGCAGCCACGCTGCCCCGGGCCCGAACCCATGATCCCATCAAGTCCTGATTGCCTGCGTCCCCTACTAGGCTCACAGCACGTCCTTTGTCTCTTTCTCTTGGTGCAACAGGATGTCTCCGGGCCCCCGATCCTGACAAGAGGCGAGCACCCAGCAGCGACGCGTCGGCAGACTCTTTGGTCCCGGCCGCGTTGTATGCAGGGACAGACAGCCGGGTGCTGGAGACGTAACCTTCCGCTGTTGGCACAATTGCAAGATGGTGGTCGACTTCGCGTGCTGCGGCAGAGGCACCGCCCCCCACGGCAGAAGGCGGTTCGGAGACGGCATCAGGAGGTCGGTCGGGATCTGAATCTTGCCCGTTGCGAAGTTGGCGCAGCAGGATGTGAATGAATTCTGCAACATCAACTTCTCCGTTCCGGGCAGCGAATTCGTACTGAATCTCGGCAACCTTTTGATTCGTCAGACTGTCCAGGATTTCCGCTTCACTCAGCACGCCCTGGCGCCTCCGCTGCACTCTTAGGAGCTGGCAAGGAGCCTCGAGATCCTCTACGGCATTGACAGGCTGTTCCGCAGCCCTCTGTCTCTGCGCTTTTGCTGGGTGGCACTCCCCCTCGTGTTCCAATGCAAGTAGCTCCAGGTGTAGTCCGCCAGAGGACCCAAAAAGGAGATGTGACTGTGGTTGCTTGGGTGCATCCAGGAGCGCAAAGCGGCGGTCAATCCTCCGGTCGTCCGCGGTCGCCGACGAGCTGTTACGACCTGCCGGAAGGGCCGGCAGCTGTGCGGTCCCGGTGATAGCGTGATAGGTTGGCAGTCCTTGGCGTCGCGGGGGGAGGGCCACATGGTGGGAGGCACCCGGCTTCTTAGCTGGGAGGTCCAGAAGAGGTGGAGAAAGGGGGTGAAGCCCCTCTTCATCTTGGCGGAGTGTGTAATAACACTCCGCGAAAGTGTTGACAAGAGCTTCCCATGCGCTGCTGACTGCAGCCTCTTTGTGTTCACGTCGCGCCCGGCGGCGGGTGTTCCGAGCAGCTTGGTTCTTCGTCGCGGAGATGGCTGAGCGCGTCCTTGACTGGCTAGAAGGCCTCTCCAACAAAAGAGACGCACCACGTGACTCGGATGGTAGCTGGGGCCCGTCGGCTGCTGGAGAAGCCGGTGGATCCGACATCGTTCAACAACACGGGAATAAGGGCGTATGCCGCATTGTGACAAAGCTCACGTGTGAGGAGTGGAGTTACTCACACTGAGGAAACAGATTCGAATACACGCCAGAACGCAGGGCGATCAGCGGTTTCCATGCTGCAGCCGAACTCTGGAGTGGGGAGGTGTGGTTGCTACAGGAGAACGTTTGGCCGTACCGCGTACGATCAAGTGACCGTACTAACTGCTGGCCGTCATCGTTGCAGAAGGTGGATGTTACATTAACGTCGCGTGTAGACTCTCATCCACAAGAAAGGGACGTACACTGCAGCACCGGTATTTCGTACGCGTTCTAAGACGTGATCAGTAGGAAGGGCCGCGTCCGAGTGGGAGGGACATTTCTCTCTCCTCTCGACGAGCGGCCGTGACGGGGAGCCGAACGACCACTTCCTGCACTGTTTATCCAGCAGCGAAACGCATTTTCTTTTTCCCGACAACTGCGAATCCTTAGCAAACTCCCAAGCAAAAATGACCTGAGAGCGGGTTGTCAACGGTCTGAGCATGTCTGAGAAGAGAACTTGGGGCGCCTCGGATCACGGCAGCCGAAGCAGCCGCAGCCTGCAGGGACGAGGCTACCCGGCCTGTTTCAGCCTTCTGCAGCATCGATTCAAAAGTGCGTGGCGACAGATCGGAAAGGTTCACATCGTGCCGCGAGGTCCGCAGAGGAGCGAGAGGGCCTTCTGCAGGTTGCGTTCCTGCATGTCCGCATCGTAGAGCGGCGACTTGCTTTGTGAAGTTAGGTCGGGTTCCGACGTCGTCTATCCATGAATCCTACAAACGGACGGTCAGTGGGGCCCCCCGCAACTCGGGGCTTCCTTCGTAGTATCGATTCGGCACACCGAGCACACCTGGTGCTGCGCTAGTCGATCTTTCCCGAAGACTGGATGAATCAATTAGAATTGTCAGAGTTGTAGTCGGCTATTGGTGAAAATATCCAGGGGCCTTACCACCTCGGCCGCTACTCCTAGCGTAGTTACTACGACAGAACACTGCAGCTCCCGAATGGGCAGCTGGCAAGCACCCACCCGAGGTCCGCCAACCACGTGCCGCACGCGCCGTCAGTGCGTGCGGAACCTCAGCGAAGAGTCGCGCCTTTTCGGTATCCCGCCTAGATATAATCACCGTACTCCATAGCTCAGGCTCCCAAGCCTCCAGGCTTCCTCGCCCGGCTCGCGTAAAAAGAGGAACAGAAGGAAACTTTTTGCCGTACGCTACTAGAGGTTTGTATGTTGCTGCCTTTCCGACGGACAGATATCCTAGAAATCCGCGTGGGGCTGCTTGCACTTTTCCGGCGCCAGCGCCAGTCCGCAAGCAGCGGCACCATTGGCACGGCCACCGAAGCAAGAACGGGAAAAAGTCCCTCCTCAACCAATATTTGTTTTTGCGCCACTGTGCGACCGGACTCCCTTGGTCGTGCCATGCCACAGCCATTTCCCTGTGTCAGCCTGTTCCCTTTTTACCAGAAGATTGACGAAGTGTGTATGCTAGGGGTCACGTCGAGGCAAGTTATAGCGGCCCCTTGATCTTTTCGTGAGAAACCGACCAGCGTGTAGTGAGGACAAGATACAGCGCTACGCAGTGGGAGGGGGAGCCTCCAGTGCTCAGTGTGTTTCACGGAGAAACTCTGGGGAGCTTTCCGCAGAGCAGTCTAATAGAGATTTCACCGGAAGCCTGCCATTCTCGTGCCTGATGGGCACTTAGACGCGAATACGCACTCATAAGGATATAGCCATCTTTTGCGGTTCGCTCAGAAGGTCAGATTTAGTTTGCAGATCGCATGTCCTGTGGTACTTCGAGATCGGACTATACAGTTTATGCTGGGAAGCTGTAAGTGAAACACCACGCTGCAGAGTTCTATAGATAGTCAGCGTTACGTTGCGCCCGAGGGCGCTAATCACTGCGAGGCATCATGAGCCACGATCATATACTTTTTCGTGGGGTGAGTTCCCGCTTGCGGGGTACTCTCTGTACACAGGGCAAACCGCAGTTTCACGATGTAGCCCGTTGGCGGCGCGGTTCTCCAAGGAATAAGCACACCACTCCGGCAATACTCGTATGCTTTGCCAGGCAATCCTCAGACTACACCGCTTCACCGGGAAACGGAGGCGCACGCCTCCCGTGGTACTGCTCGGGACTGGCCTCGACGGTAGACCGAACAGCCTACTGAACCAGAGGGGGTTCCAGCCCCAAGTGGGCAAAGGTAACAGTGACGCTACACGTGGGAACTGGAATGCAGACCAGCGGTCGGGCTAGAATGGAAGTAGCCCTACAACTGTAACACGGCGGGCTCGTCAGCTGGAGCTAGTGGCCACCCGATGCCCACCGAGGACGCAGTGTGGCCTCGCACGTTCGTGACCGGTGTTCAACGGGTGAGTGCTTACCGAGAACTAGGCACCCAGCCTCAACGAGAGCCCCTGGGCTGCAGCTGAGGTGCGCCCTGTAAATGAGGAAAGGCAGGTGCGTAGGAGGCACACAGAAAACAACGCGGCGGTTCTCTAGAGTACTGCGGGTTAGCGCTCGGCAGGGAGGCCGAAGCGCCAGGCGAATGCCAAGCGGTGCACAAGGATGTCACGCCCTGCAGTGTGATGCAACGGAGTCTTCGAAGGCAGTGCGACTGGACTGGGTTCCGACGCTGCGCTCCGGCAGCGGTCCCGACTAGCTCAAGGGTCTGCTTCAGTCAAGGTACCAGTCTTGCTGGGCCTGTTCCCCCCGGCAAATGTGCTAACTAGTCAGGTGTGGCTCCCTCGCAGCCCTGGGAGTTATCCTTTGCAACCCGCACCGCGTGCGAAACAAGAGTTACTTTTTCAACCTGTTAGTATCCACTGATTTTTCTCATCTGAATATAAGCACGTCCTCGCACTCCGAGTCTCGACTCCTCTTGTCGTGCATATCGGGAACTCATTAAGATTGTAAAGCGGGTTAACTTGCTTGCGTCTGACGCGTAGTCACCTCCTTCTCCTACTTGTCTCCATCTCGGTTCGCACCTCCTGTACAGATTCACGGGGGCAAGCTACACAACGTGTGCTCTACGCTCGTTCCTTCAGGGTCGGTCACGGGGAACGGACAGGATGATGACTTTCCAACATATCTTTACAACACCTTCGGCCACAGCGACTGCCCTAAGCTGCAAAGAGAAGATGTCCTCTTACTTCGCAGTACGCACGGCGCTTCGACTTTTCGGAACTGTGTTCTGATCCCGCCCCCCTCCTGAGTCTTCTGCAAGCCCCTCCGACACCGTTGTAAACGCCAGCACACAGTCCGCCTGCCGGCTGACCCACGGCCGATTGCGCGGTTTCCCTCTTGCCACTCGCTGGGAAGCGTCCATGCTTCCCATGCTGGCCTTAAGATGTGGCTCAGTGTGTGTTCACACAAGCCTCCAATACCGTCACTTGCAGAAAAAATCATATTAGAGTAGACACCACGCTTCCACTTTTACGTGCTGGATTCTGACAATGCGACTGCCTCACGACTACATTCCGCCCCGTTCGGCAACTCGCTTCGGCGCTGCTCTACGCCACCGTGGTGTGCGACTGGAGAATGCCACAGCGTTGTCCTCCGGGCTTTTGTTCTGAAGCTTCCATGCTTTTCCTGCTGGTATTAATAGGGTGACTCAGAGAAAGTCCATACAAGCTTCCAGGTCCCGCTGGCTTTCACCATGCACTCTCGAGCAAGTCGTGCAGCCCGGGCACCTTTCGGTAGAAGTCGGCATGCTGTGGTGGTTTGGTGCCCTAGTGGTTTGCACACAGTGCTCGCCACTTGCATCAGCCCGTGACCATTTCCTGGAGTGCTCCCTGGACAAATGATGCCACTTTCGCTTTCAATTCTCCTGTCCCCCTTCACGCCTGAGAAGGGTAATCGGCGAGGGGACGTGCACACCTGAAGAAACCGCCAAGTAAGAGCTGCGACTACCAGCTGATCTGCAGATGTTGGCCGTCTAAAGGCTGTGCGGTCCCGGTCGCAGACCAGCGAGCCCACCGTCTCCGTAACAGCTCGGCGGGCAGGTCGCGTCTGCCGAGACGCACATCAGTAGACACGCGCGGCGATGGTTGACCTGTTCGTCCGAGCTCCTGACACAGGGACAAGAGCGGAGAAGAGAGATCGCAGCCGCGGGGAACTAACCAGCTACTGACAACCTGCGGGCGAGGGACAACGCGCGCTAGCACTACCTTCAGTCGGGTCTCTCTCGAGAGCCAGTCCTTATCGCACGTATTTTGCTTGAGGTGCTGGAACCGGGAGTGAGCTTTGATCAATGCTTACGACGGTCCTTCTGGCGCTCTTGCTGACTGCGGGTCGCATGTCTTCAGTACCGCCTGTCCGTGGACCGGTCTGCGTGTGGTTGTCCCCGCTAGCCAGGTAAGGTTCCACCCACGTGTGTGCTGCATCGGTCTGGGTGCTGCTGCCTTCTTGAAGAAAAGCCACGTGAGAAAACAAACAAGGCCGTTTGTCTAGCCGTTATATTTCAGTGTCCCCCAAGTGCCCACCGGGTCGCCATATTCACAGGGGGCTGTAACTTCTTCTGTAGCGGACATGACTACCTGCGAGGAGCTGGCGACCCATGGTTGCCAGCGATGACCGCGAGGTTCTAGTGTGAGCGCTGAATACGTGTGCTTGTATAAAGCTAGGACAGCAGCACCGGTAGACGGGACGGCAAATGGTGACCCGTTCTGCAGCGACCATCCCGCCAGCAGCGGTCACCGCCAGCCGCTGACGGGTTTCTCGTCTTCGCTCGACACATCTGCTCCCAACTGTCATCTTCCAGTCGGGGGTTCAGAGGCTCGTCGCCTTGCGGACCGGGACCCTGAAGGAGGAAGTGGGGACGCCGGAGAGGCGAGGAGTCCGTCAGCCGTTGGAGCAGAGCGACTCCGTCGTAGGCAGCGGCAGTCCGCGCGCGCTGAAGGACTTGCCAGACCGCCCCGGGCGCAGCGCCGTAGAAGGCGACCGCACACGGGACCAGAGGGAGCCGGGCACGGAGGTGGCGCTGTAGTCAGACCCTCCTCTGCTCGGCTTTCTCCAGCCGCGGTGTGGCAGCAGTTTTTTGGTGCTCAGCCGCCTCTCCTGGAAGTGCCGGCGATGTGTCTGCCGTGCTCCAATTCTGAAGCAATGACAGAAGCGGCCGCGTCGGCGAGGCAGCGCCGACACGAGACGGTCCATTGTTTCGCAAGACTTATTGCGGACCTAGAGCGTCAGCACGCTATTCTAACGGCACCCGGCCCGGGGCCTCCCTCGCAGAGACAAGCTCTGAGGCTGAGTGCGTACGAAGGACTTACTAGGGCGAGGGAGGAAGCCTCACGGCGCCTGCGAGACCTTCGTGAGGAGGAGGCCGTGCTACGCCGCCAGATCTCGTCACACGCAGGAAGGCCAAGGGCACAGGCAGAACGGGAAAGTGCAGCACTCCGAGAGCGTCTCGAAGCGGAGCAAACACGGAGAAACCGTCGTCGCGGCATCGCCGCAGGTCGTCTTCAGCAGGCGGTTCAGAGAGCAAGGGCACACCTTGCTGCAGCGGAGGCGGCAAGAGCAGAACGCGAAGAAGCCCTGGGTCGCCCACAACACGAGAGTGCTCGAGAGAGGGCAGTGCGGGGGATTCTACAGCGCCGAGAGGAACGATTACTGTACCCCCGTCGTCAACGACGAGGGCCTCCCTGATAATCTCGCTGGAGCAGGCGGGTGTACCGCGGCCAGCACACGTGAAAAGCACGACACGAAGTGC
>NW_027153906.1:0-199 GCF_002600585.1 Cystoisospora suis
GCGAGTATTCGCGATTAGGCAAAGGATGTAGCTCGTTCGGTCGCGGGCCTTCCTCTAGGAGCGAATGCTTTGTCATGGTGTAGCAGGCTGGCGTGAATGGCCTTGAGCTCAGGGAAGGAGAGCGTGTCTTCCGTTCTATAGCTAGCGTTGGATGACGAGATGTCAGAGGCAAAGCCTTTTGTCAGGATTTCGCAATCCT
>NW_027153906.1:584-1730 GCF_002600585.1 Cystoisospora suis
GCATCGCCTACACCGACCAGAGGGAGAACAGGAGTACGGCACAAGCAACCAAAAGAGTTTGACGCCTCCTAGGGGAGGCTAAAAGTTAATGGGGATGCCAGGAACTTACTGGGAGCACCCCAGGGGCCTGGGACCGTGTTGCGTGTAGGCGGAAACCCATGACCCCGTTTTCGTGATCTAGTATAGAAGGCGTGATGTTCACGGCGGCTTTGCGCGGCACCTAAGCCCCGCACCGCCTCGAAAGTGGTTTAGCTGGATAGAGGAGAAAACGAGGTATCTAGAGATACCCGAATTATAGCCGTAGGAGCAAATTTAGGAAAAACGATATTTTGCACCGAAAGAGCTGCGGACCGGCGCAGGTGCCGTTTACCCCGCAACTCGCGTATAGCGGAGCACGAATTTGGCCGATCTCAGCGGCCAGGCCACGTAGAGCGATAGTTCGAGGGGCGTTAAGCACCTTTCAGAATTTTAGGAGTTATTATAACCCCGCATTGGGGTAGCAATACCCTTTTCTGGAAGTTCGCAACGACCGGACTTCCCGACTCACCCGCGCGGCCACGCTAAGCAGCATGGCAACCTCATAGCGTACACACTCGACCAGTAAGGCTCCTAGGGGAGCTTAAGAAGCGATAAAGAAGTCTACCAGAGCCTCGAGGCTCCGGAAAATCCAATAAAACAAGGAAGTACCCAGAAGGCCAGATACTGACCAAACCGTAAGCCTCATATACGGGCAGTTAAGCTGGTTCACGGACCGGGAGGGCGAAACTACGGCCCGTGGATTTTCGATAGGCAGTGTTAGGGCTCCTAGGGGAGCCTAATCAATGGGGAAAGCATCTAGCACACCTGGAACAATCATAGTGAACCCAGAAAGGCCAAAGGAGGCCAAGGAAATTCATGAGGGAAAACCTCCCGCCTTAGAAGCTGCATGCACCGGCGGCCGCAAGACAACGGGCGCCGCGCGCAGAAAGGCAGAAGGCAGCCCGGTAGAGAGAACTGCACACGTTCCAGGCAAGATAGGTATCAATGGGAAGCAAAACACATTTGCTATCCATTGATCCACAGTAGGCACGAAAAGAATAGAGAAACACGCATAGGAACGACACCCCGGACCCGGGAGACCGCAACGGCTCAACGGGGACCAGCTCA
>NW_027153906.1:2255-2616 GCF_002600585.1 Cystoisospora suis
GGGGACGAAGATCAGTTGCTCGCTGTCCGAGCAATAGAGCCCGAGGAGCCCCAGGAGGGAATCCACGACAGGGGAACCTCCTGCGCAGTTTGGACGGCCAGAAAGACGGGACACTTTCACCAGGAGCGTGGCGAACGAACGGGACTGCCAGAACGCCGAATTGGCCCTCGAGGAAGCTAGATCGATCTTCTAGGTTCTTCGCCGAAGGTACTGGTTCAGGGTGAACCAGGCGTGCGCGAGGTCAACGGACTATGGGAGACAATCAGCCCACGCCCAGCCGTGACATCACCCCTTCGGGACGCCGAAGCCGCCTTCGCGTAGTCTCTGGACACCAAGAATCATTACAGATAGGGACACCCGC
>NW_027153907.1:0-302 GCF_002600585.1 Cystoisospora suis
GGCGGCTTTGCGCGGCACCTAGGCCCCGCGCCGCCCTGAAAATAGTGCAGTTAGATAGAGGAGAAGAAGAGGTATCTAGAGATACCCGAATCATAGCCGTAGGAGCAAATTTAGGAAAATCGATATTTTTCACCAAAAGGGTAGCGGACCAGCGCAGGTGCCGTTTACCCCGCAACTCGCGCATAGTGAAGCACGAATTTGGCCGATCTCAGCGGCCAGGTGTCAGGATTTTACAATCCTGCCCCGATCGTCATCAAATATTGCACTATTTTTAAGAATGACGATCGCTGTGAGAACGCACC
>NW_027153908.1:0-6599 GCF_002600585.1 Cystoisospora suis
CCAAAGATAGAAGAGCCGCCACCACCACCCAAGCCGTCTCCGCCGCCTCCTGCTCCTGTCATAGAAAGAAAGCCAACCATGCCGAAGAAAGTAGAGGAACCTCCAAAGAAAGTTGAAGAGCCGAAACCTTCGCCTCCTCCTCCGAAGAAGGTTGAAGAACCTCCGAAGCCTCCTCCAGAAGAGAAAAAAGAAAAAGAACCTTCTCCACCCCCACCCTCTCCTCCTCCTGGAGAGAAGAAAGAAGAAGAGAAGAAGCCAGAATCCCCCCCAGAAGAAGCAGCTCCAAAAGCAGAAGGAGTGGTGACGGATATTGATTTGACAAAGAAAGAAGAACAACAAGAACTAGCCGATCGGCTTCTACAAGAAGAAAGACGTCAATCTCAACTTGATCCAGCGAACCCTATTATTGTCAGTAGTCTTCTTCTTCCAGAATCGGAACAAAAGAAACTCGACGCCCAGGTCGAAAAGTGGACGAAGCTAGCTATCGATATAGCCTATGGAGATCGAATTTTCTTCAAGTTCGCCAACTACTTCGAACGAGGGACTCTCAAAGTCCGGCTATACTGCATTGCTTTCTACCATGGAGAGGATCCCAACTACGTAAGTCTCATCTATCTATCCATCCTGTATCTGTCCTCTATCTTTATCTATCTTTCTATCTGTTTCTCTATCTATCTATCTATCCTCTGTCTTCATCTATCTATGTATCTGTATCCTTCTCCGGATACATAATTATCTACAGAGAGAGAGCGAAGGTGTCGTAGCAGGAGATCGAAGATGGGGGCTGAGGAGAGACAGCGAGCAGAGAGAGGTCCGAGATAGAGAGGGAGGGAGGAGATTCGATAGGAATGAAAGAAGGAAAGAAGGCGACATTCCAAGATGTCCTATCTGGAGAGTTTGTCATACGCACACCACATGAGTCGTCTCGATGATCTCGCTTCGAATGGATCTCTCCAGTAGCTCTCAACCACACATACGTAGAGTCTGATAGGTGACTCCGAGAACGTAGGTAGTGCTAAAAGGAGGAGGAGGAAGAAAGGGCGAGAAAGGTTAGATAGAGGAGAGGAGTTTTTATTTGAGAGAAGGAGGATAAGAGGAAGAGCGAGAGGAAGAAAGAGGCAACAGGAGTCGAGAGTGAGAGAGAGGATAGACTAACTAACATGGTGACAAGGTGCAGAGACCACTGGTCTTTTCGTAGTGTATGTGAACTGTCTTTGAATGGATGACGATTTCTTGCACTCCATCCGTGGTTTTTCTTCTTCTTCTAATGTCATTTCTACCTAAAGATATGGCGACCATGTGAACGGGATACATGTAAGGGCGGTGGGTCGTATGAGGAAGCAGGGGGAGATTAAGAAGAGAAGAAGAACGAGAAGAGGAAGAAGGAGAAGGGCGAAGAGGGGGTTAAGAAGTGTCACGTGTGTGAAGGACTTTCTGAACTAGATCTCCATCTGTTGTAGAGCCAAAGAGTCCTCCTGATTCTGCTCAGGGACCTCGCATATACTATCTCTCTATATTCCTATTTATCTATCTATCTCTATGCATCTATCTTTTCATCTATCTCTATACATATATGTCTAATCTTTTCCTTCTCCCATACGACTTCAATATGACCATAGACATATGTGTGGCTCCCTCTCTACCTCCCTTCATATGTAATGTTTGATAGATCATACATACACATACGCACACATACCTGTATATACACCTGATACCTCTCTTTCGTGACATGGATTTCTCTCTCTCTTTCAACACGTCTATTCGCAACATATGCATGCACAGAAAGAGGGCTTTGTGCCTCTACCGCTGCCGTGTCTTGGAAATTTTCTCGTTCTTTGTTGAGATTCTCTCTTCCTTTTCTCTCCTCGCCTCCTTCTCTCCTGTTCTTTTTCTTCTCTCTCTCTTTATACCTGTCGCAGATCTCTCTTCTCTCAGGACATCGCACGGCTCTCGCACGTCCGCAGCTCCATCCTGAATTCCCTGCGAGTCGGCTGAAGTGTGTCTTCGACGACGAGGTACTTTCTCGCCCCCTTTCGTTCTTTCCCTCTCTAACTGTGTTTCATTAGCTTTCTTTCCTTTCTCGTAGAGACTTCTGGTTCAAGAAAGAGTGTACTAAAGAAAAACCCAGCAGTGCTTATGTACGCTTTCTCCCTTTAGATATCTCAGCCTCGTCCTTTCTTTGTGTGAGGTGTGGACTCTTCTTAGGGATGCCTCCTCGTTGTTCTCTTTCCTCACGAGACATTCGCTGGTAGCTCTGTAGAGATAAGGTAGAAACAATGTGGATCATCTACGGTGGAAGAAGCCGTATATAGACATATCTGTATGTATGGAGACGGAGGTAGACGTGCGATATGTAGTGATGTGTGGCTACATGTATGTATAGGCTTCCTGGTGCTGTATCCTCCACAGTACGGATACTCATCTGTATATATGTCACAGTATGAGGATTCCGCACAAAAGGTACATAACTTCTCTACATGTCTTTCTCTATACCTGATCGGTCAGGTGGTGTGTGCGTTCAAGTGTGTTTAGTTCACTATCTTTTTAGGTGTCTGAATCCATTTCAAATATAGAGCTAGCCGACTCTGTCCACTCTACCTCTGTATCTGCCCTCAGTCCTTTTATCTATCTCCAGTCAGTTGCTCTATGTTTACCTACCCATCATCTATGTCGTATTGTCAATGTGTCTATCTATCTATTTATCTATCTTTATCTATCTCTGTATCTCCAATCTACCGATCAATCTATCTTCATCTATCTATCTATCTATCTTCATCTATCTATCTACCTGTCTGTCTTTATTCTATTTCTCTATCTGTATTCTATCTGTCTGTGTCTATGTATTTGTATGTTTATTCTGTGTGGCTGCAGATAGTCCTTCCTTTCGATGCTTCATCTAAAGGTTTTCACGTAGGAGTGGTGGCCGTCATGGCGCAGAAGAAGAAGACAGGAGAGGGAGAGTTCATGCGGAAACTTATCGGCTTAACAGAAGCGATAGACGCAAGAAAGAATAAAATTCGAGTAAGAAGGAAAGGACCCCCCGGTAGAGAGGGAGGTGTCTTGACTGAGTCTTTTTGATACATACATAGAAGTCTTTTCTCGCATGGCATTCACATCCAGTCGACTTCATGATGACAGAAAGACACATCTAGTTGTAGCCCAGAAGCAAAAGACGATACGCATGAAAATACTGTCCATACATCTTCATGTATATAAGTATACACATAGCCCATTCGTTTTCTTATAGCATCGTGCAGTCCATCTTCTCCCCCACATGTCCCTCCTTTTCTTCCTTGTCTTCTTCATCTGTACATGAGTTGGCAGGCCCAAGTGCATGTTGTTTCTCTCTTCTTACCACTTCTTCTTCCTTTCAAGGGCACCCGTATGAATGTGCTTGTTTCGTCGCTGTGTTCTCTCTGCCCAGCTAAGTCGGACAGCCCCGTGGCCTCTCTTCGTTCCTGTCGATCTCCTAGACCCTGAAGTCAGCAACCCTCAGATCTCAGGTAAAGGGAAAAAGCTAGGCTCAAGAGATCTCCCTCTCATTCATTCACTGACTGGCCCTTAGTGATAGACAGGAGAAAGAACAAGACGAAGAAAGAAAAGCAGATAGAAAGGCCGTTGACAAGAAAAGATGTCTACGGGGATAGACAGACAAAGACAGGTACTGGGTGGAGCGGACCTTGGCGTGGTTCCTATGTTGCAACATCTCTCTCTCGGTCATTCTTCATGAGAGAGAAGATCTCCATCTATACAACTCGTAGCTTCTGTACTAGCGAAGAGCCCGGCGAGGAGGGAGTGTGTAAGGTTGATAAGAAGAAGAGGAGGAAGACTGCTTAGCTTCTCAAAGCTCAGAAAGGAATGAGACTGAGATGAAGAGAAGAAAGATAGCTCTCTCATACGGGGCAAAGAGGATGACAGTGTGTTACTTATCATGAAGTAGACAAGCAGGCGTGTGTACATATATCGGTGTAGACTTGGAGCAAGTCTTGCTCCTCGGCCCAGTCAAAGGAACACTCGTGATGTAGAGAGAGGTGGATAGATCTAACAAAGATAGATAGATACATAGACAGATTAAAGAAAGATCAATAGATAGATAGATAGATGTCTTGACGCGAGGTAGAGAGGTTGATAGAGAGGGTGTATGTTATTTGGACCTTGTCGTTCCTTGTATGGGTGGAAGGGAGTTGTCTTTCAAGACAAATTTGAGATGTTTTCTCTTTGCATGTCTCTGTTCACACATGTCTTTCTTATTTCCTTCTTTCTTTCTTTTCTTCCCCTCTCAGGAGAGCTCTATTTCAGTGTTGAAGGATTCGAGGCGGATGACGGTCCAGAGATGCCTAAGGATAATGTCCTAAGGTAGGAAGCGACCTCCCTCTTTTTCTTCTCCTTCTTTGTTGGATTCTCTTTCTCTCTCGTACAACCTTTTAGCAGACGTCATGAAATTTACATGTCTAAAAGCTCTTCGTAAATCAACGTCAGACGGCTAAGCTGTACAGCAGTCATGAGAGAAGTCGTAAGAGAGACAAAGGCTTCACTCGACGTTATCTCAGTCGGTTAGGTAGCTAGCGGGAGATTCCTAATGTATCTCTTAGGACAAGGTGTTTCTCCTTTCTGAGGAGGACGTCCACCACGGGTTGCTCAAACTCCTTCACTCACAGCCTCACACATCACACTGCTGACTGTCCATGGCCTGCCCCTGTAGATAGATAGATTAAAGATAGACTGATAGCTCAAAGATAGGTAGATAGATCAAAGATAAATAGATTGATAGATCAAAGATAGACAGGCATTCAGGTATACATTTACATGTGTGTCTATATATACATTTAGCTATCTGTATTTATATTCTCTCAAAATAATAGATACCTAGATAGATACATTCTCATCTCCTTCCGTTCACACTTGTCGATGGAAATTGGGCGCTCTTTCGGGTTGTTTTCGTCGACTCAATCATCTTTCGTCTTTTCTTTCTTTTTTACTTGTTCTCATCTAGTCTCACATTCCGCAGTGTATTCCTTCAAGGATGCTCTCTCTATTCTTCAGTATCCTGCCCGCCCCTGTGTCGTTACTTCATTGTATTCGTTCCTTTGATCTACACCACTATCTCTTGGGGTGTTGTATGACTCTTGCTTTTTCTTTTCTTCCTCCTTCTCTTGTCTCCTGCTCAACATCTGTCTCTTCTCTTTCTTTTCATTCTCCCGTCTCCTTCAGAGTTAGCTTTGACTTTGGTGCGAAAGAGCGTCTTCAAGCGAAAGCCGCGGCGAAGGCAGCGGCGCTTGAAGCAGCTAAGAGAGAGGCGGAAGTTGCCGCGGCGAAGGAGGAGCCGTTAGGTTTCTTTCAGCGTCTTTTTGGCAAGAAGAAGAAAGTTGAAGAACTCGCACCTCCCGCCAAGCAGAAGTCGACAACTCCTACAAAAGAGTATAAGATCAAGGATTCTCTAGCTCAAGTACCTTTACCGAAAGAACATAAGCCGTCGTTCATGAATATTCTCGAGAATCCCAGTCGCCCCGATGATAAAACGAAGGATGAGAAGGATGTCTTAAAGCTCGTTCGTGCAAAGGTTCAAGTGACACCGAAGATTGTGGCTCTTCAACCGAAAGATAGTACAGGGGGAGGAAAGAAAGGTCTTGAGAGAGGGCTTTCATCATCTTCAATCTCCAGTAGTATGGAGCTGCCGAAAGTCGCAGGGGGTCTTAAGGTTCCTCCTCGTGCCCCTCCTAAGAGACAACAGAGCTCTAAGGCCTCCGCGACAGCATCAACGGTGGGCGTGAAGAGTTCGACCGTTGTATCGAAGAGTGGGAAGCTTCCGGATGGTGATAAGGCGAAGAAAGCAGATGATCAGACGTCTCCTCAAGATGCCAAGGCCGCTCGAGGCCCTCTCGCGGCTCCAGCGACACCTAGTTCAAAGATGCCTCCTGGAAGTGGGAAAGAGACTGCGAAAGCAAAGGGGGGAGCTGCAGGAGATCTCACGAAAAGTCGTAGTGGTGTAGGGACATCTAAAGCTGTGGGGAAGGAGAATACGAAAGCTTCTTCTCCCTCAGGAGGAAAGAAAGAACCCGCAACAACTGGCAAGAAGTCACCCTCAGGGGGTGGCACCCCCACCTCTGCAAAGAAAGCAGCAGGTAGTGAAGCCGCACCTCCTCCACAAAAGAAGCAAGGAGGGGCGGCGGCTACAGCCCCAGCTAAAGATGGAAAAAAGGCAGCTAGTGCGAGTACTACAAAGAAAGCGGGTGGTCCCCCACCTGAGAAGCAAGGGAAGGCAGGAGGCTCGCCTCCCCCTGCGAAGAAGACAACAGGAGAGGCAGGTGATAAGAAAGCATCGACACCCGAAGGCAAAGCAAAGCAAGGAGTCGAAGGAAAAGAAGAGGCTCCAACAAAGAAGAAAGCTGTGAGTGGAACGTCAACTTCTCAAAAAGCGACAGCCAAAGCAGATGGGAAGACCGCTGCTTCCAAGACGACAGCAGACGCCAAAGGAGCAGGAGGAGGAGGGGGGGGGACAAAACCTGCAGGTGCGGCGAGTAAACCCTCTACAGCTAGTACGGGAAAGAAGACATCTTCAACAGGTGCATCTACTCCGAAAAAGCAAGCGGGGGGGGGGG